>NW_027115565.1:821697-834481 GCF_000696795.3 Halyomorpha halys
TTATTTAGTAACTCTAGTCTAAGGTTCTATCTTTGGAATAGTTTAATTCTAAATAAAATCAATTTTTTTTTGTCAGATGTGCTACTATTCAAGCAAAGCTGACCCATGTTACATTTTCTATCGACACAATATCTGTATTCGCATTGTTTAATAGTTTTCCTTTCTCGTAGTTACTTATCGTGGCCTTGTAAAAATGGAACTTGGAAGACATTTGCCCTGAGAAATGATGGTTTAATTGTACGGCTCGGATGGAGGGTTTTACTCGGACCCTAGCAAACCATTTGTCATCGGTTACATTATAAGCTGTCACAAAAATGTCCCTACATCTATTCATCTTGCAGTGATCCCACAATCCAGTTTCTACTAATCCAACCGACACCAACAGCTATAAATAAGGGCCATTGTCTGTCCCCATGGAATTGGTATTACATGGGGTATTATTAGCGAAATCTGTCAAGCCAGGTACAGGAGATATACTAACTTCCAATGGTATAAATGATTATTAGTTGCATTCTATACTGTGACTAATAAAACAATAAATTCAATCAATATATGAGAAGTTATTTTTATGAAAATTCAATATATCCACTTTTGGAAATTCGTTATTTTAAAAATTATAATGGGAGTATCTCATGTAGATAAGTTAAAGTTTTATTCATGATGAACGATGAAACAAATAAGGTGAAGAATAAGCAAAAAAAAATTACAGTAAAAATTAAATAAAAGCAATTTATGATTTCTTTTTTTTTTTAAATTTTGATATGAGTTTTGAAACTATAAATTGTTTTATGATAACTGAGGACTTACTGAAAGAGAAAGAGGATGTGGAGTTTGACATATATGTTAATAAATTAATGTAATAATATTAATATTAATTAAAGTATCTTTGAGATAGATGGACAAATTAATAAATTTTATGAAAATAAATGGGATCATATAGATGGCAAGCATAATTATTCTATTAGTGAAATTATAAAGAAAAAGAGTGACAATAAAAAATTATAATCCCTTAGAAATAATAAAGAAGCTTCAAAGCAATTTATACGCTAATGTCAAACTGATTTTTCGATTCATCATTATAACATAAAGACGCCCTCTCATACGCTCATATAAGGCTATTTGAACGTGGCAATATAGCAGCCCGCATTGACGTCATTTTACTGGCAATTATTATCTTTATGTCTGTAGATTAAAACTAATGAACTTCATAAAAACTTTATTGCTACTGTAAATTATAACAGGTGTGAAATTTGCGCCTTATTTCAGTTAGGTTTATTATTTTTAAAAATTAATTATAATATTGATATACAGTTATAGTTATGATGAAAGATTGACAAGAACATTAACCTGTGGTTAAACCTATTTTTATCGTTATTTTGGTTAAATTACTGTTAAACTTGTCCATCTTTAGGGTTCAAATAAAAGTATTGTTGAAAATCATGGAACTATATTCTTTCAAAGGACCTCAACTTTCACAAATTAAAAATGGTAATTTATGACAAATATAGATTAAAATAATGTACACATATTCGAATCTTGTTTTGTTATTTTTTTTTTTTGTGATTGATACATGATTACGAGCTCCTCGTATATGGTTTACATAATACTTAACGAAATACTATATCACACTCTGACTAATTACTTTTTAACTTCAATAGACTTATGTGTCCAAATTAAAAAATCCTATTCAATCAGAACCTTTGTAATCAAACATGAAAAGAAAAAAATTAATGTTCCGCCTTAAAATGGCTTAAAAAAACCGATCAAAAACTTCATACGGCTATTTTATTACTGGTCGTTTTTGTCACATTAGATAAAAAAAAACATAATGATGAGAAAAGAAAGGAGCCATCTGTGGATTTTTTTAAAGACTATTATAATTATTATCATGGTATCAGGGTCCTACAAGAACCCCGGGCCTCTTCCACCATCTCTTGCTCTCTTTTAACATTTAATCGCTTCAGATCGTCCTCCACATCGTCCAGCCATTTGATCCAGGGATGTTCTCTTTTCTGCTTCCCATTTGGTTTCCCATATAACATCTTCTTGGGTATCCTTTGATCGGGCATCCTCTTTACGTCTCCTATTAATCTTAACTTAAGTCACGATATTAGGTTTCCCAAACATCTCCAACAGCTCCTCATTCCTTCTTCTTGAAAACTACTGGGCCGTATTTTTTAAAGATAGGGAATCAAATTCAAAGATGAGCTTAGGATGATAGCAGGAACTAGAACTATCAGCCATTTTGGTTCAAGCAATTAGAAGTTTCACAGGCCCATATCCCAACAACTTATAGAGATAGAGACAAAATATAAAGTGTTTTGAATCGTTAAGCCTTCATCCTGCCCAGAGGTGGGCCGCGGTATATGTAGTATACTATATGTTTTTGTGAGGATTTATTAATAGAACTATTTAATTATCTCTCCTGGTCTGTGTGTGTTGATTGAATCCGTTTTAAAAAGTATATACACAATAAAAGTGACTCAAAATGTACTCTTAAGTTACCTAATATTCTAATGTTTTCCAAGAGAATCTTTTCCTCGTGTGGTGTCGGTAGACCGCATATGGTTTAATTTTCAGTTTGGTAGTAGGTACACAGTTTGGAACAGTTGCTTACAGTTTGGAACCATTGCTTTAGAAAGAGACTGATTTATGGGAACAGTCCAAGTTTCCCCCTCTATGATAATATATTCATATTTAAATTAAATCATCATTTACAGCGTAATAATCTTAATAAGCTCATCTTTATATATAAATATATCACAAACAGAGTAGTTCTCCTTTAATGCTGAACATAGCCACATAGGAATGGGCTAACTAATGACTTTTCACTTTCAAAGATCAACCCCTAACTGTTACTAGACTCCATTTAGGATTGGCAAGGGCTGCGCCTCAAGAGATATGCCCATGAGATATGGATGTTCTGATTGCTGCTATCAGAGGCTGTATAGATGAAATATTTTATCGCTGGACTCCGGCCAAACGAGAGATCGTAAACTGGACCAGTAGCCCTTGTTAAGATCTTCCCGTTCTACTCCAGCCTTCCCCTGTCTCCGTTAACACTTTACTGCCTCAGGCTTTATTTAGCTGGATAGTTTTTATAACGCCGTATAAATAAATTATAGCCTCTAAGACTATAAAAATTTGTTTTCATTAACTAATTTTATATTTAGGACATTCTGAAACTGTTTTTATTGTTTATTACTGTACTAAATATTTAAAAAAGGAGGCGCTACTAAAACATTTAGATTACATTTTTCTAAATAATAGCACATTATGCTGGTTACAGTGCCTTGATTATATGAACTGTAGAGATTAGAGACATAGTTATAAAACGGGTTAAGAAAATAATTTAACAATATTAAAAGTTAAATAAATTATATCGTAAAAAATATTTCATATTTATTATGCTTATCAAATATTCTATAGCACCTGATCTCTTTCTACATTTAAAAAAAAAGAATTATAATAATAAAAATGAAATATTTTCTAATACATTACCTGATTTTAACATTAATTGTCATATATTCTATCTGAAAAGACATAGCTGTTTATCATTGAAGATATAAGGAATTTATTTAATTGAAGAGGTGGGAGATGTTGAAATATTTTGGGCAATCTGAATCAAGAAGTAACCATCGGTTTTACTTTTAGAGAAAAAGAAGATACCCTCTCCTCCTCGCTGATCCGGAATCAAGAACCAAGTACAGTTGAATTCACCTAAAACATCACTCCATACCTTTCTATTCCAAGTAAAGCTTAAAAATTATAATTGTTAAAATTCTTCAGAACATTTAATAAACGTGAGTTAATTTAAAGCAATACAACTCTCAATGGAGTTAGAAGAAGAGAATAAATAAAGATTTTTGGATATTTAGGTGACTAGACTAGGTAATAAATTAATAAAAGAATGGGCTAAAAAGGGAACCAGCAGTAATGTAATTTTAAATTATCATTGCCATCCCTTACATATAATGTTAATTATAACTACATAAATATGGTGATAAAATTTACTGATGTAATTAGATTAAATGTAAAGTGTTCAATATATTCCTGAAAAAATTGTACCCTTAACAATTAATTTCTTCAAGGTAGGGGCAATTAACTAGTATAACATCTTGTTTGAAAGATTTTTAAATGTCTTGAACCACAGTGGCTGTTTGGAATAATTAACTTCGAGAAGTTTGTATGTGTAAAATAAAAAAAAATCAAACTTGTATTGAGGGAGAGAGAAAATATACGAAAGTTTATTAACATAAAATAAATATAACGTAGGGCTCATCCTTCCTCGACAATGGGTTCTCGAAAAGATTTGCCGAAAAACCAATGCAATTTTTTGGAATTAGTTAAGGACAGATAAGAATCCACATTGTTAGAAGTGGTCGAAAGAAGAATACATCCGAGTAGTGTAGTTGTATCAGATTTATGGAAAGGATTGATGAATTTATACAAAATGGACTACAAATAAAAAATTGTAATGCATAAATATCACTTAGTTGATCAAAAGACTTTAGCGAATTTTGTAATTCTAAGAAAGCAATTTTACTTTTGTTTAACAAACAATGCTTTTCCATTACCTTATACGAGTTTATTTTTTTAATTCAGGTGTATGGTTTAAATTTCAATTTATCAACGATTCATATAGTTCCACATTTATTACGACCTTTTATACTTTAAATGTTTAATTAATTAAATAGAATATAGATTACTGTGTTAGTTATTGCTATATGGAGGAAATGAGTGAAGGAGACGAGACTGTAGTTGGATTGTCTAGAGGGATAACCGAGCTATCATCCCTGTGGTGGTAATCTCCGGAGCTCACCACTGCACGTGCTGGGCACAGCCAATTGTTCTCCTGCTTGTCAATACATTGCTATGGGAGAAAGCTCCCTTAAGTCCTTATTCATTATTAATTATTGAAGTTCCTTCATAATTTTAATAGCTAATGAAAAATGAAAAAAAAATTATTAACATTGGTAGTCAAATCGACGTTACTTCAAAGATGAATTAGCTGTTAGGCGGTATAGTATATTTATTGCGCCTTTTAACTAAAACTTCGTACGAGAGATATAATAAAATATTTATATTCTATGTTTATTTTATAAGAAAGCATCTCTCTTGAAAAATTTAATCAAAAATATAATTAATATACGTTTATTTTTCAAAATATATTTCCAATCTCAGTTTTAGGGTTGTTGAGGTACACAGAAATTCATTATAAAAATTGGTTTGTATATTAATAATATTTAACAAACTAATTTTTATTTTTTTTTAAAAAATCATAACAGGCCTCTGTAATAAATCTCGACGTTTCCTATTAAGTATTTAAAACCGGATTTTAATATGAAATATGAGTTAATTAGGAATTGGCCGTTCTGACTAACATTTGGAACGGAATGGTTCGTTTCGTCCCAATCCCACGTTATAATGTCAGATGTTGGTTAACAATTTACGTTCCCTCCCGTCTTCCATCAGCTTATCTGACGTTTCGTTCCAAGATGACACAATTTCATCAGGAGTGATCCACATCAACTTCAAACATTAATAAATAATAAATCAGTTTTCTTTTTAATATTTTAATAATTGTAAATAATATTGTTGAATCATATCTCTTGTGAGTTAAAATAGTGAAGTATAATAAAATATGGAAGCTCTGAATCTTTCTCATCTCTAATAAATTTTTCTGTGATTTTGTGGAGCTTTCAATTTGAGCTTTTCCACCACGAATTACATTTGAATAAACAAACTACATTTTTTGTTTCGCCTATCAAAAATTTTCTTTCGAAGTTGGTGATGATGATTTTCTGTTTAATCGGTGTTTTAAATATTTTCGAATTCCGACCATGCATGCGTGTAATGTCAATTTATTTTTAAAATGATTATTAATTAATTTTCCTAAATATACACTCGATCCACAGTTATAGGAACAGTATAAATAAATAAGTCTCACTTTTCTATGTAATTAATAAATACTTATTAATTTAAATCTTACGAGCATTTACTAAAAAAAACACCACGCAATTCATAAAAATAAAATAATGAGTATCCCCATAGAACGGAATCTCTCATTTGGAATGAACATTAATGTTCCGATTACATCAGTAGATAACGTTCCAGGAGGAACGTTACTTAAGAAAAACCATATTCCATTGGAACGTCATACTCGAGAATCCACACAGTTTTTGGTTGTTGTTATTATTATTATGTCATAAATATAACTGTCACAAAAATAAATAAAATGTCCTATTTATAACCTGTAAATAAATCACAAAGAAATTATTTTTATATTTCGAACAATAACTAGATATCGAATACAATATAGAGGACTATCAAGCAGAATTGAAAAATTACTGTTATCAAAACTAATTAGATCTCTACGATTCAGCCAATCCATAGCCATTATATATGTCACCCATTTTTTTTTTTTTTTTTTATGTTTCAAGTACTAAGAGAATAAGATATCAGATATCCTGAAAGAGGTTATTTAATGTCTCTATTGACTTAACTATTTCCCATTTTCTTTTTATCTTTCTTACTTATCCAATTCGTCGTAAGATTCCCTCTTATCTGTGATGTAATTTCAAGGATGTGTTCCTCCCGCTGAGTGATAACGGCTTCTAATAATGAACATTTTATCAGGCCTAGTCATTCATTTAAATCGCTTTAACCTTTATTTTTACGCTTGTTGACATTTTTTATTGTTTTGTTTATTTGATTGAAACGGTCTGAGAATGTAGTATATAAACTGTTGTATAATCGAAAAAAATTCAGATTCATTAAATTATTTTACACAAACCATTGGTTTAAGGAAGCATATGAATTTTATATGTATATTACATCGGTCAATAAGAATTTGAGTATAGGTTCTTGACGCAAAAAATTTCGATTATTTCCACGTTTTTGACACAAAAAAAAAAATGAAAAACCAAAAAACTTGAAAAGTGAAACACGAAAAAATAAATTATTCAAGTTGTAATAACTAAATAGTTATACTAAATTGCAATAAAGATTAAATATAAAATTCTAATCATACACAGAATAAGCACAATTTATTTATTCCATGTGCATTTTATTATAGTTTAATAAATGACTCTTGGTCAGTTATAAGTTTTAAAAAAAAATAAATTCTTCGTGTCCCTTATCCTGGATTTTCACTTTATATATGTTATTTTTTATTATAACTCAATCGAAATTTATAATTACTGCTTTTTAATATTTTTCCTGTTGATTCAACTTTTTAATATTTTTAGTCAGTTGTAATTTTTAAGATGATGGTCAGGGGTGTAGTCAAAAGAAAAAAAAATAGTTAATAACTATTTATTTGCTGACGTTTCAAACCACAGTTTAGACTTCATCAGGGCTATTCCAGTTGAGAGATTTTGAAACAGTGAATTTTTTTTTTTTATTGCTAGCGTCTAGTTTCTCGCCCAAATCTTTTACTATATCTTCAGTGCTTGAAAAGGATATATATAATAGCCTAGAGAGGATATATATTGCGCTAGAGAAACTGAATTTATCTGTAATAATAATAAAAAAACCTTTAACTATCTTGTGCAATTTATAAATAAATTTTTGCACAGTATTATTTTATCATTTTAAACTTATTATTCAAAGTTTTCTATGAATACTAAAAAGTATTCTCCATGAAATGCATTCCTAATTAACTCATATTTCATATTAAAAGCCGGTTTTAAATACTTAATGTTAATTAACCGATTTTTATAATGAATTTCTGTGTACCTTAACCCTAAAACTGAGATTGGAAATATATTTTGAAAAATATACCTATATTAATTATATTTTTCAAGAGAGATGCTTCCTTATAAAATATACTTCAAATAAACATAGAGTATAAATATTTTATTAAATTTCAGAAATCTTGGAACGAAACGTCAGATAAGCTGATAAACTAAAGCATAAATTGACGTTTTAAGCCATTGATAACAAGAATATTGTAAGTCATTCTGTCATCATCAAAATTAATTCCAATAAAAAAATAAATATTAATTGAATTACTGAGTGATATTTAAAAATCTTGCAAAATTTTTTTTATTGAATAGTTTTAAATGAAAAATATATTATTTCTTACTAAAAACTTTATAGAACTTCCCCTATAGTATTGAATATCCCAGTCAAAAATCCAGATTGACTTACACTACTCTTCCTCTTAACGGCTTATTTTTATATTATAAATACGTTATTTAGTAATTAATTAATTTAGCAAATCTAATACTTTAATATATTACTGTCTGATGCGTCTTAAGACTAATATAAATTTAAATATATTTATTCAGACAAGAGTCGAGAGGTCATTTCCTGGGTTATTCTAAACCGTGTAGAGTACAACCATGTTGACCATATTTGCCACTCCCCGGGGAAATAGGCAGACCTTGTTCGCCAACTCTCGTTTGGATTCCATTCACGGTACCCGCTCTGGGAACACTTCTCATGAATTGATACTAGGGCCAAATACGCATTGGTTTGCGGACTTACTATACTATAACAAAATCTTTAAGGGATAAAATCTTCGCTATAATTCTCAGGATATTATTTTAATATTCACAACAAAATAGTTGAGAAAAAAATCCTTAGAACTACAATCAAACCCACATTGTTTAGAATAAAACTATATAATAATATATTTAGTTTTTTTTTTTATTACAGTTGTAATCTTTATTATATTTTTGGAACTAAGTTGAACTAAATTTACCCTTTTTTTATTTTTTTTTTTAATCTCCAGAAAAACTTTTGGATTGTCAATTTTTTTCCAGCTAGTTAAAAATCATTCAATTATATAATAGCTATTAGCTTGCGCCTTCTATCGAAAACCTTAAAAATTAGAATTTACAAGACCATTATCCTTCCCAATGTTTTTTATGGATGTGAGGCGGGGCCTCTTACACTAAGGGATGAACAGCGTCTTAGGGTTTTCGAAAATAAAGTATTACGCAAAATATTCGGACCGAAAAAGGATCAATTAACGGGAGAATTTAGAAGATTACACAACGCTGAATTAAGGGACCCGGTAAATAAAATTCAGGTTATAGCATTGCGGCGTAAAAGATGGGCATGTAAGGTTGTAGGGCTTAGTAACGAGCGGATCCCTAAAATGGTAAACGTCGGAGAGGTAGACCAAAACGTAGATAGGAGGATTGTGTTAAAACAGATTTAGTGGAATTGGGTTTGGAGAGGCATCAGTGGAAGGATGTATGCAGAGAGCGTTTGGTAGTATCGGCATCCAATCTTCGAGTTCGTTACGCCTTTATTATTATTATTATATAATAGCAATCCAGATTATCAAAAATTTGGTCCGATTTATACGAAATTAAACTTTATCTAGTGTCTTTAAAAGACTTTTTTTCTCCTATTAGTAACCTAGAAGAAATCAAAATTTGGGATCTAGAACCTAGACTCAAAATCCATTTTGAAAGAATATAAATATACAATATCAAGAACACATACTTCAGTTTGAGTAAAATCATCCACTGGGTTAAAAATTGTTTAATTTTACAGTAGTTAATGGACCACAATATCAAACCGATTAAATATACGAGGCAATGAAAAATGGCAACAACCGTACAAAACGAGCTAAGAGTAATTTAAATGGATGACTAGGCGTACTAAAACGTCCATTAGAGCGCAGTCGCTCAAATAAGTAAACATCCTTGAAATTACATCGCAAATAAGAGCCCATTATTTTGACGACGAATAGGATAAGTAAGGAAAACTAAAAAGAGAATGGGAAATAGTTAAGATCAATAGAAACATTAAACGACTTGTTTTAGGATACCTAATATCGTATTCTTTTTTGTGCTTTTACTAAAGAAATTGAAAGGAAAATAAATGCTAGAGATTGGCTGAATTGTCGAGATTCAATTAATCTTTTCATCACAAATTTCTACATTCCACTGAATAGACCTTAATTCTACGAGTTCGATTTCTTCTTCAATATTTATCAACAGATTATAATGAGGACAATATCTGTTTTTTTTTTATTAGTTTACAAACAGTAATACACTTAACATAAATGTAAGATTCTAATAATAATAAAATACAACTGGGAAACCGGCTTTACAGCGGCGTAGCGAGGGTGTCTGTTCCACTCAGACAATTTTGTCGCCTCCTTATTTGGGTATTTAAATTCAAATGACAAAAATATATTTATTAATTTTTTAAAAAATGGCAAGAACAATCATATGCATCGTGTATTGTACAGCTTACAAATGAACAAGTTATGAAAATAAATGTTTAAAATTTTTACAAGATATTATTATTTGTTGTGAAATTTTGCCTCCCCCTAAAAATAACGCACGGGAGATTAAACATTTAAGAAGGATTAAACAATCTTTTATATACATGTTTGCAGATCCTGAATGAATTGGAAAAAATAGAAAATAAATATATATTTATGGTATAAATAATATGATGAACTGTTACTAAATAGGCCCATGTAAAACTCGATAAATAATTTCTTTATTAACTCAAATATTATTTGAAATCGATATTAGGTACCGGCATTCTGATCATAGCAACTTTTATATTTTTATTCTTAAGTAAGAACACAGCCTATAGCTTTCAGAAAATTTTTATTGGAAAAGCCGAAAAGAAAATAGGTTTATTATAAAGGTCGCATTTTATTGTATTAAAAAACAGATAAAAAAATTAATGTTAAGATTGATTGTTGTAGATGTCTAAAACCGCAAAAATGAGAATAAAATAATAAAAGTTGATACCTTAGTCAATTCTTTAACACCAATTCAATTTCTATACACATTATCAACCCTCTTGAAAACTTAGGGGCTATAGAGCTGCGTTAAACCTTAAAAGTTTTATTGGATAGGACTAGAATTTAACATAAATTAAACCCCACGATTATGGCATTGTTCTGCCTGTTATCGAAAGAAAAACTCCAAAACCATGTTTTCATGTTGTCACGTTCTTCGAAAATCTATAGTGTACACAAATCAATTAATTTTAATGGTAAAATATAGATAAAGAAGTATAATTTTTTATTACATTCATCGTTTGGAATTTAACATCAATCTATCGAAATAAAATCGACATAATATACATTAGCAGTGTATTAAAAAAATAATACTAGATATTGGATTACAAATTAATCAAGTAATAAATAGCTACCAAAAAAAATGTATTATTATTTTTTTAAATTTATGATGAAGACCTTACAATACTAAAAATATTAAAGATGTTAATTAATGTTGATATAATTGATGAAATGAATATATGAAAATAAGCAATGTGTTGGCAAAAAGATAATAACAAATAGGGGTGGAATCAGGCTAATTCTTTTCCAATAAATAAATTAATACGTTCTAATAAAATCTACAAATAGGTATAATTAATAAATTGAATCAGCGTGTGTAAATTATGCATTTTGTTAAATATTATGGTAAAGCATTATTGACTGAGATCAAGAAGAAATCAAGGCAAATCTCGTAAAGGGAAGATGTAAAAAATAATATTAATCAAGGTAATTTAATAAAATTGTAAAAATTATTAACTTATCTCAATTAGTGTAATGACTATTATCAATATAAGTAGTTAATAAAATTGTGAATAATATAAATTTAATATTGTATGTAATGGTGGATATAAACTACTAATTTCTGATATAATTAAAGATTGGACTACATAATGGACCGATGTCCGAACTAAATAAAAAAATACGAATTTATGAATGCTTTTTCCATTTTGAACCCTTGGAAGAAAACTAAATAATACAAAAAAATTTATTTTATCTGTAGATATTATTCTTTACTTAAGTTTTTTTGACTTGAATATACGACCTACTGTGGAATAAAAATTATATTGAAGTCAGGAGGTGGCCTAACGTGCTATTTGTATGGTGAGAAGGCTTCATTGCAATACAGAATACTAATCAGAAAGAATGCAAGCCCAACTTGCGAACTATCTTCATGGGTGGTCTACGATGGCTTGAGAGAACACATTGTTACATTGTAGTAATATAATGTATTTAAATTTAATATTGGTTTAACTATGATTATTATATTATTTCGATGGTATACTAATCTTCAGCTAAACGAAATGCAAAGTACATATTAAATAAATAAATATTTATGCAATATTTTCTGAATATCAACTTGAAAAGTGCCGAATAAACATCACAATCCATTTCTATTTAGGGAAGAAGAGAAAAAACGGCTTTTTATATCGAATTGAATTCATTGCGCTTTAATAGCTTTTTCCATTTGAGTGAATTTATACTATGTATGCAGTTTTTTAACCTTTTCCCATTATTAGAAAAACAAATATTGAAATTGAAAATAGGCTATATTATATTATTGAGAAGATTATTTACTCAAAAAAGTAAGTTGAATACATAGTTATAAATTGATTATTTTTTCTTCTACTGTTAATATTTTTTTTTCTTAGGATTTTAAGGCTCAGTTAATAATAAGACAACTATATTCTTTTTATACTCTAGCACAATGGTTCCCAACCGGGGTCCCGCAAAATAATTTAGGAATGGGATCATTCCACGTAAATTCAACACACTTTTGAACTATAGCATCTCAGATGTTCTTCTAATTTTGCATAGGTGTTACTGAAAATACGTATCACTTTCTTTGTATCAAATGATAATACAGGGGTTGCGCCATTTTTCTATTTCTACCAAAAGGGTCCTGACACCAAAAAAAGGTTAGGAACAACAGTTCTAGGTTGTTTTAAAAAATATTTTTCTTAACTGATTATTAAACCCTAAAATATTCTGAGTATAAATTAAGATTAATCAATAGAAATA
>NW_027115565.1:836506-841084 GCF_000696795.3 Halyomorpha halys
TTATAAGTTCTCAATATATACCCAGTACTCAAAATTAAGGTAATTTCACTACTATTTAGTTTAAAACATGTATCTTTGTAGGGGTAGTAGTTTAGCTACTACTCCTACGAAGATACTTATCTTTTAATCTGAAGACATAAACTACATTATAGTCCATTAAACTAGCTTTAATTTGAGTGTTAATAGATCACGGTACATCGAATGGTTTTCTCAAAATAAATTCACTTACTACTAATCTTTCACTACATTTGTTTATGAAATGTTAAAAAGATATATCTCGAATACTATTCAGTAATACCTCTATTAGGGCTCATATTCCAGCAAATTTATTCTACTTACATAGTTTTGACAAAAATAAATAATATTCTTTTTTAAAAAAAATATAATTTGTACCGCTACAACCCATAAAGTGTCAGGTGTTCAGTACTTTGTAAGGAAGTACTATTGGACCAACTGTTGTGCAAGTAGGTTATTTGGTTAGAATCAAGCTCGACCGCCAGATTTTTTCCAATTAAATATCGTTTTTAAGGACATCAATATAGAGAGAAGGCACAAAATGGAACGGTTGTTCGATTAAGTCTTTCTCTAATTTTAGGCGAACTAAGATGGCAGATAATACACTTTAATCGGATAGATTACTTTTAAAGTAATGTGAGAGATATTAAAATATCATAAAATGAGTTTTGATTAGGTTTCTTAAAAAAAATGGAGAAATGTATGACGGCAGCAATAACCACAGTTTTTTTTTTTTTGTTTTTCTTTTTTAGAACATAAAAGTATATATCAAGATAACAATTATATTTTCCCAACCGATACTTATCTCTTTATCTACTTCACCTATCTTCAATAGCGTAAATAAGATTTTTTAAAAAGTGCATTTAGCCGTATTGAGGTATGCATATTTTTTTATAATTAATTTAAGGAACTATATCGTTAAAATTTATTTGTACAATGGCTCTTAAAGTAAATTCTTCAATCATTACAAGCTCACTTAGGTAGCGCAATGGAACAAACTGTAGGGATTAAGACGTTTACTGCTGCCGCTGCTAGTTTCCATTATATTCCCACTCGGCGAAGCCATTGCCATTCAGAGCCCGTTGGGGTGTGAATCGCTTCATTACAAAAGATATCAGAGCGGCGAATTACCCAGACGGAACAGCCTATTCCAGAACTGGATAAGATCACAGACAAATGGAACCACCGAGCCGCTCCTCGTGTTCACTACATATGGACAGTCTCCTACAATGCCAGCGCAACTTCTGATTGGAAAACTTCGATCCCTTCCTACCTAGGGTACTTAGCAGTCGTCCCTATCAGTGTCTTTACGAGGGGATGCTCGCATCCGTTCTCGATTAGTTCGTGAAGTGAATCATCAATGAAATATTTATACTTATTCGTATAAACTTATATTTAGTTTTACTGCAATTTTATAAGATTTCGGTTATTTGTAGTTATGCTTTTAGTAGAATAAACCACTTAATGTTATTACCATCTTCGTGAATAGAAATCAATTTTTTTTTTTATTCAATACTAAATTGGCCTGGTGATCCTTAGACGGTTAATATAACACTATTTTTTTTTTGTTTAATTGAATATGGGTGAATATAGTCTCTTGGAAGAGTCACTAACTATTTACAACCCTATAAATATTTAACCATTGTGAATAATAGCAATGAATTATAAAAAATATATATAAATACAAAAATTAAATTATGAAAAATGTTCATAATTAATTAATTAATATTTTTTGAGCAACTAAACTGAGTTTGGAATAAATGCGGTTAGGTTTCATTATAATATTTATCTCTATTATATAAAAAAAATGTTTATCAGTGATCACAATGTAATATTTTCTTTCTCTTATAATCACCGTGTAATATTTCATTTTACTTATAAGATGGAATAATAAAAATTGATCGTAAAAAATTGAGTTCTCTGATGAAGACGCATTTTTCTTGTACTATATTAAAAAAAAAATAACACAATTTGAAATTAAATGAACGGTTGTATAATTTACATTTACAAACCGTTTGGCGAACGTTTGGGTACCTCTATAGTATTAAAACAAAAATGTTTTTTATTAATATTTTTCCTCTTACCAAACCTAAATAGGAATGCATTAGTAATAATTAAAAATATTCCAGCAACACTTCCTAAGGATCTCTCATGACCGAATCGCACTTTCTCAGACTGAAACAAGATAAATGTACAAAGGTAGTAATATCTTGTAACAGGTAACTTTGTTTTTGACAAGAATGGTATAATAGCTTTGACTGCTTTGTGCCACAGACAGGATCTCACTGAGGGCAGGTTCAATTATGCCACGGTGTACCAGTTTGGAATTAAGCGGTTCAACATGACATGTAGCGATTTGATGAATACCATCACGCTTTGCCCGCACAACCTCAGCCTACTGCTTCTACTTTAATACACCATCTGTATCTGGAATTTGATTAATGTAGTTACCATTGAGTAGCGTGGATAACAATTTGAAAAATCATTCAATGGGCATGTAGAGTAATTTCGTATATTAGTCCGGTTATCTAAGGCGCTAAAAGCGCGTTTTCAAGCAACTTTCATAAAAGAATTTTTTCCTAACGATTTTAAAAGTTTTCTGGGTGCTGACTCCGAATTTAATGTAAACAAGCCCGTCGTCAGCCGGTTACACAACAAAAATTGAAAAAAAATATACAGAAATTTGGACCATTTTAGCTTATATATATAAACTTACTTAATTTATAATCTTAAACACTTTCTTTAGACTGGTAAATTTCTTTAAAATAAATAATTTAATTTTTATTCAATTTAGTGTCAACACATTTTATTTTTCTTATAAGTCCGACGTTTCGGCCAATCCGGCCATCCTCACAACCAATTGTGATAACGTTTTAACAAATAGTGACTGTGATAAATGATTTTAATTTTGGTTTTAATGTGAATATTGAATAATTAGGCAATTAAGCATATGTTGGATATACTTATTAACAAAAAAATATATTTTACCTAATGGTTTTAATTTTTCATATAAATTGTTGTTTTGACCTGGCCAGAATGGAGTAAAGAGTTTTTAAATCATATAATTCCAAAATTGTATTACGTAGATTGTCCCTGAGGATGGCCGGATTGGCCGAAACGTCGGACTTTTAAGAAAAATAAAATGTGTTGAGACTAAAATGGATAGAAATTAAATTATTTATTTTATATAAACTTACTTTATTTCACGAAAATGAAAATTCTATAAAAAATAAAGATGGTCAAAATTTTCTAAAAAATTAAATTTAACCTGCGATGCAGATAGAGTGCGAATTTGGAAATTTTTCATACACCGAAGGTTCAAAAAGAGTATTTAAAAGAAAAAATATAGAAGTTTTTTTTTTTCTTAACTAGCCTTACCTTCCTACCTCAATCCGTTGTTGAGATATTATTTTTCAAATGGGTTTCCGAGAAAATCAGTTTTTCCCCCATACTCTTTTTCTGTAACTAAAGATTTCTCAACATTCCTCATCATCTTCAAAATCTACATTGAATTTCTTTTAAGATAGCAACCAATTTATCATAAAATAGTGCTTTGTTTGGCGATCATAGAAACTGGAACAATGAAAATGGGTAAAAATATATAAATTTCCAGAAATAATCCTGTAACCAATCAATTGTAAAAACTAATATTAATCGACTTTTAACACATAGCCTCTAATCCCCACATTATAATGTATTAATTGTAACAGCGACATCGTTAACTAATCTCTTCCAGGACCAACTGTTCCGGTTCGTGATTTGTCTCATGTTGCCATCCGCTCTGCAAAACGTGAGCATTTTTGTTCGTTATAAAAAGCAAAAAATAAAATAAAAATAAGATCAGGAGAGCGTCTCATATATGTATATATATTCTAGAATAACAGATTTTTGTGCTCTAAAAATGGTGATAGATTCGGTCCACCAAAAACCAAAAGTTATCCATAAAAAAATCAATTTTTTAGTTGTTTTTTTTTTTTTTTTACAAACACTGTCTAGTAATGCCAAAGCGGCTAACATAGATAGAAAGAAAAACTCTCATCTTTCAGAACATCCAAGAACTTCGAGATTTCTTTGACTGAAGAAGAGATATCGAGATTTTTTTTCACCCTTCTATTAATTTTATTATTTCAAACAAAACAATACGTATACATAATAAACATAAATGTCCATTATTTGCCTGGAGGGTATTTTAAGATTGGTTGTGGGGGTCCGCTGTGTGCAGGGGAGCACTATGGCGCTTACTCGCCGTCTGCGTTGTCACGAGTGGGAGGGACCTCTCTACTAGTGATGAATTTTTTATACTGAGTCTGAACCCCTTCCCTCGGCGAATACGTCGACCAAGGGAAGAGTGCTTTGCCACCTTCACTCTGTCACCCAGGGAGATACAGAGATTCAAACAGTATCGTACTTTTTGTGACTTTAAAAATTTTAATTCAACAGAAAGGAAAAACTATTTTTTTTTTTATATATATTTTAAATATGAAGTTTTTTGGCTTGCTAACTACAAATTTGACATCCTTTTTGGTATAAAAGATCTAAGAGAAATAGATTACGTAGCAACTT
>NW_027115565.1:841134-850220 GCF_000696795.3 Halyomorpha halys
CAAAAACTGTCTAGTAATGCCAAAGCGGCTAACATAGATAGGAAGAAAAACTCTCATTTTTCAGAACATCCAAGAACTTCGAAATTTGTTTGACGGAAGCAGAGATATAGAGATTTTTTTTGCATCCTTCTATTAATTTTATTATTTTAAACCATACGTATACATAATAACCATAAATGTCCTTTATTTGCCTGAAGGGTATTTTAAGATTGGTTGTGGGATCCGCTGTGTGCAGAGGAGCACAATGGCGCTTACTCGCCGTCTGCGTTGTCACGAGTGGGAGGGACCTCTCTACTAGTGATGAATTTTTTAGACTGAGTGTGAACCCCTTCCCTCGGCGAACACGTCGAACAAGGTGCTTTGCCACCTCCCAGGGAGACACAGAGATTAAAACAGTATCGTACTTTTTGTGACTTCAAAAATTTTAATTCCACAGAAAGGAAAAACTAATTTTTTTTTTTTTAATATTTTAAATATGAAGTTTTTTGGCTTGCTAACTACAAATTTGACATCCTTTTTGGTATAAAAGATCTAAGAGAAATAGATTACGTAGCAACTTAAATATTTTAATTTGCTTAAAAAATTATTAGATTGCTTATATTTTTAATTTAAATTTTGTATCTCATTCAGGGATGATATTATTAAGTCTAGAAGCGTAATTAACGATATAAACATTACTATATAAGAATTCTTTTACCTTGACCGGCTGCGACAGTACAGCCTAACACCCCGCAATTAGTGATGTGCGTGCCGGGCTGCACGACGGTTTTCGCTGACTCAAACAATAAAGACACAGGCTATGAACCCTTTTATGTTCTTCTGGAGGATCTGTCTGTGTCCAGTCCATTTCACAGGGATGTTGTCAGGTTCACGCTACATTAGTCCCGCTCACGGGGGTCGAAGCACTGAGATTTTTCAGGCAGCATAGTTTTATATTCTTGGATATCTTTCCTTTTCGTTCATTTAAGCATTAAAGCGAAATTATTTTGGGAGAGCTAATCATTTCATAATATCCCGCATATACAAAAATATCCTGATAATACCGAGCTATGTACTTTTGAGATAGGTTGCTATTAGCATTCTTTTATCTTTAAGTATTTTTTTTTAATTATTTATTTATTGTAATTTACAACTGTACAAAATAATACAATAGGTAAATATGTTGTATGTTTCATATACACTTGAAAATCTTTGGAAGGAACCACCCATTGGTGGTACTTCAAACATTAATTTAAACTAGAAGGTCCCGTGGCCATCTTCTTTTCAGACGCCTCGGAGGATTATCAGGGATTGTTAAGGATGAAAGATTAAGAATTAATGGGTTAGGATGGTTAAGGAGTTTGGAATAAAAAGACGCATATCTGTTTTGGGTCAAATCTGCAACGAATGGGATGTTAAGGTATCTTTAAGTATTTAAAATAATATTTTATAATATAAATTATATCTACTTGTTACCCTTATTTCGCATTCCGTACTAGTTTCACTTTACTATTAAGTAATTAAGGAAGCGGGGTAGCTCAGTAAGGCGCTTTGTTATTCACTTCCGCGTCCGGTTACGAATCCGGGTGGAGCAAATATTTATTTATTCTGTTGCAGTAGCCATGAGTTAACCCTATTGGTTCGGGAGCCCTTCTAGGAGCATTACCAGGTTTTGAAATGTGGAAAAATCGTGAACAAATTACCTCTTTGCCGTACCATTGTTTAAGATTTATTTCCGATTTTGAATTGACATTTTTTACATATTTCAGGCTCATTAGCTACCATTATTTATTGGTCATAGACAATGGCAGCTAATTTAATGAATAGAACCGATTTTAAACACATTAAAAACATGATAATATAGTTCATATTATATTATTTAGATGATGTTGTTGTTAATTTGAAAGAAAATTTAACAAAAAATCAATATATGGAGCAATATATAACTAAATAAAAATAAGTCACAGTTGAGTCTAATAAATTATGAAATTATTAATATTAAATTTAATAGTTGTAAATTTACCCTTCGTCGTAAACCTTCGTCTTGCCCTACAGTATCTTTTAATAATACCCCACTCATTCCTGTTGAACAGATCCGGTACTTAGGACTAAATCTGGACAAACGACTGACATGGAATCCTCATACAAGACTGAAAAGACACGAAACTGCTCGGTCCAAACTTCAAATCCATTACAAAAGACTGATCTACATGACTATTATAAGGTCTATTTGGACATACGGAGTTGAGCTTTGGGGCTCCACCAAACCATCAAATTCCTCTAGAATCCAATCCTTACAGTCCAAAATCCTTCGTAAAATCCTTTATGCTCTTTACTTTGTCACAAATCAAGTCATCCATCAGGACCTCAATGTTCCATATGTTGCCGATTTGGCCAGAACCAGATACCAACCCTTCCATGATAAACATCCCAACCACTCAAACCAACTCGTTTCTAACCTGGCTTCTCCTTCACTACCTAATAATCCTCCTAGACGTCTGAAAAGAAGATGGCCTCGAGATCTTCTCCTTTAGAAATGTTTTTGGAGTTCTGTCAATGGGTAGATTCTCCACATGTTTTTATCATGTCATAATATCACTTACAGCAAATTTACTTGATGTGTATATATGTATACAGTTGAAAATATCAATAAATAAATTATTAAAAAAAAAATAGTTGTAAAATGTAATCGTTCAGTTTTATAAAAAAAATAAGCAAATATAAGAGACTTTTTTGATTTCTCATTCTACTTTTATCATTAACAAACAATATCCTACATTCAATCAAACAAAGAAATAACAATATAAACGCCCTTTTGTTGCCATTGGAGCAATATAAGGTGAGTAAGATGGGCCCACTGAAGGCGGGTTTTACATTAGGTGCCTATATATGGTAATTATGAGAGAATCGAATTAGATTTTAACCTTATCTCGTATCTTTCAAATTTTGTAATAACGTTAGTTATATTTTCAAATTAAAAAAAACATTCATGTTCTCGCCTCTGACCCAACTGCAAACTAAATGAAAACAACTTTTATTGGGGACGTTAATTGATGAATACCCCAGTCCATCAGTCATGAATTCCAGCGCTAAGGTCAAACTTAACTTTTATTTTGTTTTGGGAAATGATTGGTCTTCAAATTGAAAACAGTTCCTGAATCATTTTTTTCTTGCCTTCGTATAAGATTAGTCATTCCATCAGTCGCGTTCATTTTATACTTTTAGCTCTCTCGCGCAATCAATCAGTCGTTTATTAAGACTGATCTTCGATAATAGATTGAATTGACTGAAAACATTACACAAGTTTTATTTTATTTTTTCTATATGTTTCGTCAAACTGGTGTGTGATATGGAAATTTCTAATGTATATGAATACAATCCAACCTCCGATTTCATTTTATGTATAACCAAACAGATCCCTTAATGTTCCTAAGATAGAAAGTTGTCATACGGTTACCAGGTATTATATTAATACCATTGAACGAAGTGCAGCAATGCATAATGTTTATTGTAGGAGACTTAAATGGTAGAACCCGCAACATTTCTCAAAGCAGAACAAGCCCTCCATTGTCATAAGAAATCGAAAATTCTAAAATTTAGAGAATGCCTTAGTAACATGCCTTAATATTTCCAAAATACGTTTTAAAACATTGATAAAAAGTTCTATAAACCATAAAATTTCAAATAATAGACCAAATCAAATAATAAATTTTGTTTTGTATTGAATATAAGAACTACTGAAAATACAGTAACAGCGAAATTTATTTATGCGAAAATTATGTTTAATGTCAATCATAACCTTCGTTCAATTATATAAATTGAGGATTTCAACAACTTTGAACCTTATATATTAGAAAAATGTTTTTAAAACTCTTAGAATCTGATTTTTTTTTATTACCTTTATTGCACATTACACTATGGAATAAAGGATCATTTCTTACATTTTTATTTATTGAATACAATTTACTAATTTCCACAAGACTATAATAGATACAGGATCCACCTGTAGGTGCAAATACATTTTAGCTACAATTAGAAAAAAAAAGTTATGATAATGAGATTTCGAATAGGTTCTCCAAACATACCCACAGCTTTCATGCTGGAAGAAAAACTCCAGCTAAAATGAGAAACGAAATTTCTTTGTCAACTTTTAAAGTATCGAATAGACTTCAAATCCCTTAAACAAAGGGTACCTATATCTTAATGTAGCAATACTTCCCTCCAAGATATAAAAAATATAATAAAATAAAGTACGACCAGAAATAATAAAGATATAAAAGAATCTCGTAATGTAATTTTATATTTTCAAGCATCTTTAATGGAAAACGTTTTTTTTTTTGTTTTTTTTTTACTTCTAACTCCTCTTTCTCTTTGGTTTCATTAAAAGAGAGATTTTATTTATTTTCTCATTTTATCAAGATACGTTTCTCATTTCCTCGTTATGAAATCTTTTCCTGAGGAATAAAAGATTATCTTAATATCCTTTAAAAAAATAAAAAACTCTTTACAATAAAAAAACAACGTTTCAACTGTGCTTGCAGTCTCCATTTTGAACTTTTTCGCTGTAGAATTTACTTAACCGTTTCCGAGACATTGGAATTTTTCATATGTAAATTTTATATTTACTAATGTATTCATGTTTGATGTTTATTAGATGACAAAAAGAAAATCATTTCTCTTAGTAGTTCTTTTCTCAAAACTCATGTGTTCGTTTCGGAGTTAAGTATGAAAGATCAACCTTGAGTGTTGCATTATAAGATAAAGGAGTAATGTTACAGATTTATAGAACTTTATTTGTTTTTTTAACAAAGAAGACCACCTTAACTAAATCTTTTCCAGAATTAGAAATAAATAAGATCACAAATGAGATGGAAAAGAAAAGACAAACAAAAGAACTAAAGCTCTCCTTGATACCCCGAGGGATCCAGTTGGACAAAGAGGGGAATAAGCTGACCGTGCTTGTGTCCTCCCGAGCTGTCCTTTTTATCTTCTGTCTTAAACCTTCATTTCCATGTCCTTTTGAGCCGGCCAATCTCACGGGTGAGTGGGTACCATCCTTTGTGTTATCCAGGACTTGTTTTTGGTTATAGGGAAGCTCGGGAGACGAACATTGTTTTATTAGGACGTTAATTGTATCCATTAAGTAAACTTATAAATTTATTTCGTGCTGATTCTTACTAAAAATAAATGTCAACATTTGTTGAGAACCTCTAGTTATGTGTTTCAAGTTGTAATCTTATAAGTATACAATTTCACAATTGAGAGGAAGTTTTTTTTTTGGAATTTGCAGTCGGAAGAATTTTCAAATTAGCTAACCTTTTTTTTTTTTAAAGTACATATTTGAGAGATCTGCAGTAAGTAGATAGTTGCTCCGTTTTGTTAATTAGATTTGATCCTCATTGAAATACATCGTGTAGCATTCACCATTCTCAAGCACTTAATAATCTCTAGTTTCCGTTTAGGCGTCTAAACAATCCTCCTTTGACATTAAGTTTTGGTACTGATTAAAATCGAGTTCAGTAATAAACAAGATTAGTAAAAATTGAGAACAAGATTTCATGAGAATTCTGTTTAAACAATACAACGTATCTATAGATACTGTAGATGTTTCTGTAAGCAAAAATATCCCTCTTTACCAAACTTATATATAAAATGTGATATTTACATTTAGGTTTATAACACAATAATTATTGTTGTTACGTCTTAGGAATTAATAATTTAGGAAAATTATGGACTAAAGTAACTTGCTTCATTATACGTCGTTCTCATATACTTGTGTAAAGAGGAACCTGCCTGTTACAGAAAGAACGAGTTAAAAGGTTTGTGATGTAAGGCCAGGGCGTACAAGAAACTCTTGATGGAGAGATAAAACTTCAAGCTCATTGGAATCCAAGCGCAGCTAATTAGTTGAAGAATGTTGGGACAATGTAGTTGGGAAACAATTGGAGCAATTATACTAGGTTGCGTTACCCAAGTCCTTGGGAATAAAATTAGTTTTTAATTTAAATTTCAAGATAAAGTCCACAAATTAAAAGTATTCTTCAGAAAATAGACCATCATTGAGGATATAGGTTCAAAAATATCCCAAAGCTTTTTATGTATTTAGCATTTTTATAACTTACTGTGGGTACCTAATACCTTGAAGGAAGGTATATAGTGCAGGAGATCAGCCACCAGGAAAACTGAAGCCAAAAAGGCAAGCTTATGAGTGACTAAGGAGTACGAGCTAATCACCGGCTTAAGTTTTCAATTTAGATTATAATAGCGTGGATTTCTTTCAACCTCAACTTAAACCTGAGCTACGGTAGCGAGACCAGCCACTTTTTTGGCTTCACTTTTGATTTGATAAAGAGTAGGGTATCCTGTTCATATCACACCCCTGCTTGATATGAAACTTTTCTGTCTGCATTTCTTCTGGTCCTCCTGTAGTGTAGTATTTCTAAAATTAATTATTTAATTAGATTGACAAGCAGTGATGCAGCTTTAAAGGAAAACGCAAAAAAAAAAGAGAGAAAAGCGTAAAGTTAAAATAGTAAAAATAAATGTATCAATAATATGAAGAGGAAAGAAAGTTCCTGAGATTTTAAGCATTGCAAGGAAATTCGCGTTGGCGTATTCATAATTTTCTGATTTCTGGTAGAGCATAATCGACAACTTCACTGAAGATAGTAACTTAAAATTCGTTTTTGTTCCTCAATGAGTGTTAAATAAACATCGTTTGATAGTCACTAACGTAAAAATATTTAAGAGCATATACTAACTATATTGTTGTAATATTACCCACAATTTTTTGGTATTTCCATTTTTACAAAGCTCAGAAATTTTACAAATATCAGAGTAAAAGTTTACCTGAGACATTAATAGAAAGTAATTTGTACGAATAAAGGGCACATTAGGCGGAAAAAGGGCTCATTACTTATTGTTTTTTTGTTTTTTTTGTGCATATTTGATATCCTTTTTGAGTAGGAGCAGAACAAGGCCGATAAAAAGGAATACTGGAAATGATCTTAATAATGAATGGACAAATATGACAAAAAACTCGCATTGCTATAACTCCAAGCACAAAACAACTATTTATGGTATGTGCATTACTTATTTATGGTATGTGCATTACCCGATAATTATCATATAATAATAATAATAATAGCGATAGTACATAAACTTATAATTAATCCAAAATACTTCCCCTTTTGACTTTGAATTCTGAATACCCTCTGACATGCTCCTTCAAAAGATCCTTTTTCCTTTCATGGAAATTTTTTGAACTTTTCATAGCTATAGGCTTTTCGGGGAGATGAAAGGAGGCAGACTGTGGTAATGAAACCTCCAGGGAGCGATGAAAGCATGTTAGTTATTGAAGCCCATCAGATATTCCCTCCGCGGTGAATTCCTTCCCTCACGAATATTTCCAGTCTAACCACCAGGTGTTCTCAAAAACCGAAATTTATTGCTTTATTGATTCTGCATTGGGATCGAATAAGGTCATCATATAAGACGGTATTATTATTCTTTAAAAGTCTCTATTCAACAAAAATAGAAACTGAAGAAATAGGAAAAAAAAAAAAAAAAAACCTGCTCTGATATGATTCATCACCAACCATTAAATTTTATGGCCTTTCATATTTTAGTCAAATTAGACACTTATATAAATATAACGTACTAAATTATATGATACATTATATTATTCTAAATATATTATATTATACTAAATATATTAGACACTTATATTAGTTATATATTTCCTGTATGTTAGTAACACCATTGCACTACTTGTGTTAAAAGTTTCATGAATTTGAAATGGATAGGAAAGGTGGATGAAATAAAAACCGTGTGTTTCGTAAGATTTTTTCTTGAATTTTAAAAGGTTTTTGGTTTAGAGCTCATTAGAAAATAAAAGTAAATTAAATTTCCAACAAAAGCAATCGTTTAATTTTTTTCCTAATTACACTTTTGTTAATAAATGTTATTCTTACATATTAGAGGGAATATTAAGGCATTTATTTGATTAGCTATATTTCAGAAAATATACGGTTTAGAAAAAAAGGTTATAAATTTCAATAATCTCAATAATCAATAATTTTGGATCTTGCATAAAGCACAATGTTTATATTACATCTACCTATCCATAATTTACTGGTGTTACTAAACAACACGAAACTGGTCATAGTTTTAATTTTTTTAATATTGAGGTCACTTTTCTTATTTGACTAAACTGATATTTTTTCTTCCCTATTTCAGAAACTACAGAGTTTATAAAAAAAAAAAATAGGGGGAATAATTTTTTCAACAAACCCCTCCATTTTCGAGGTTTAAACTAAAAATTAATGAACTATACGGACTTTATCCCTTCACACCTAAGCCCAACGCAAAAATCCGTGAGACTTTTAAGAACATAATGTTTTGGTGGTAGCTTTACTTATCTTATCTTTAAAGCAGACACTTACAGCTAGTATATTCAACGATTTACGACATGTCTCAATTACACAAGAGGAGATCGTAACTCAAAAGTAATAGAAGAGAATCCGACCTACTCCCCTAAATTTATTCCATGTATTATGTATGTATGATAGAGTGCTACCAATGGGTAGTTTCTCCACACGCCCGTACCACTCCATTATAACAAAGATCAAATTTACTGAATGTATTATAATATACTGTTGAAATTTCAATAAAGATAAAAAAAATAATGTATTTATGAAGTACTAATTTTATTTTAATGAAAGATACAAAAAAAAAAAAAAATACTCCACTATAACTCCTATTTAGCTGTGGTCCTATATTACTTGTTAAATGTTTACTTTAAGTAAATCACGCTGTTTTTTGTTGTTTTTTTTTCAATTTTAGCCACTTAATTCCAACTTCTTTGGAGCAAATGTTTTGTGAAATGTTAACAGGATAAAAAAAAAATTAATGTTGTTTCATCAACAAAAAGAGAAGGAAACATACTGGACGCTGAAACCAGGTATGAAACAATCAAAGCTGTTCATTAAAATATCAGAGGAAAAGGAAAAATTTTACCTTAACCTTACTAGAAATGAACTGAGGACGATAACAAGACTCCTCACGGGCCACTGCCCCTTAAAATTTCATCTTAAGAAGATGAGGCT
>NW_027115566.1:0-619 GCF_000696795.3 Halyomorpha halys
AAAAAAAAAAAAAAAGAGAAGTAAAACAAAAAGATAAATGGGTCATTCTCCAATTCTTGTGCATTTTAATTACAGAGGGTTTTGAATGATCAACCTTCTGAATGACTGATGGACCTGAATTTTCTTTTCTATTCACTTTAAGATTCTAATCATTAATTTTATTATAATTATTAACTTGCTCTTTCCCAGAATCCGAAGAATGAACCTTCTTGGCGCATTTACATTTCAATCCCAAATAACAAAAAAATCTTCCTATATTATTGACCTTCTCATCCTACGTTTATTCATCCACCTGTTATATTCAAGATCTCAGCCTACCCATTAGTACATACCTACCCACAGAACTGCTTCCTTTGAAAAATCCTCTGTTGTTCGAACTACCTCATTTTGAAACTCCTTACCCATATCTACCTTTAAAGCTTCCTCTTTACTCCCCTTTAATTATATATCCATCTATTAAAACACAAAGATTAAAATTACTTGACCATGTTATGAGGATGAGGGAGGTTAAAGTGGCCAATAGATATGCAAGAATGCCCAGGATGCATGGGCATATGCAAACAGGAACAGAGGGGAGCCTCAGCTAGTGTGCAATGGGCTGAGGCCTGCTCCCCCTTGT
>NW_027115566.1:2010-10620 GCF_000696795.3 Halyomorpha halys
CATAAATATAATACTATTTCATTCACTACCAGGTCACATTTTATCAAAATTGGTTGGGCCTTTAAAATTCCTGATGATCACCCCTCCCACATTCTATGTGGAAGCTAATTATCCAACAAGGAATTGTTGTTAGGTCTACAAGAAACAAATTAACAAAAATATTCATCAAGATTAGTCGAGAAAAAAAAGTATTGTTTACTAATATAGAGTTCAAGTAATAATTGTTTCCAATAATTGTTTTCTATTTTTTTAAATATCTCAATATATTCTGTATTACAACTGATTTTATTCTTTCATGAAAGACTATTTACTTAATACTTGTGAAATTAATTCCTTTCTTTTATTGTTTTTATTCTTTATACATTTTTCCATTCCCAGGATTGTGTTACCTGTTCTTTAGTCTCTGTGTTAATTACATCCTTATAATTATATTTTCTCATATTTATAATTAGTCCTAATTTCATAATGGAAACTTATTCTATTTAAACCATCTTAAATTACTGCTTTAACCACCTCATATAAAACCATAAATTATAGTGCTGATGGTTTAAACAGAATAAGTTTCCATTGTAAAATGAGGACTAATTAATAAATATGACAACATATAATTATATGGAAGTAACTAACAAGGATCAAAGAAAAATGAATGTTATCCTGAAGAAGAGGAAAGGAACCCGAAAAAAAAAAAAAAAAAAAAAATGAATGAATAAAAAATAAATCTTTAATAATGTTTACAGGTTATGGTTAATCCTGCTTACAAGTCCAATGAATTTAAGTATGTTTTAACACAAGTGAAGGCAAAAGGAATTATAACTGACCAACACTTCAAAACACAAGATTATCCAAAACTCTTGATGGAGGCAGTACCAGGAATGCTAAGAGCTCCCCATGGCCAACCTCTGAATTGCCCAGAACTACCAGAGTTATCATTCATCATTGTGGCAACTGAAGAAAAGCTTCCGTATGTTTTTTTTTATGCTTTCCGATTCCTGGGTTTATAATTTAATAACTGTATAATTGCATTCAGGTCATAGAATTTCTTATTAGAAATGAATAGTAATTTTTTTTAAATATAACAATATGATATGAAATACAATTAATACTCAAAGTATAGTCTATTGTTATTTATTGTCATTAGCCATCTGCAATCCAATTGCTCGATCCCACACTGATACCATTCTTTGGGATGGCTGTCAAAGAACTCTTGGACCACAATTTCAACTTCCGCAAAATTATCAAATTTTTTCCCTTGAAGGAAATGGGCCATGGATCGAAACAATTTGCAATCCGATGGTGCAAAATCTGGACTATATGGTGGATAAGGCAGGAGTTTGAACCCATAAAGTTCTTTAAAGTTTTCTTTGAATCGACAGGAAATGTGAGGAAGAGCATTATCTTGTTGGAAAAAAACTCCTTTTCGGTTGAATAAAGCAGAATAAAGCTCTGACAACTTCGAGTACAATCTTTCCAGTTGTTCCCAGTAGAGTTCAAAATACGTAGAGCATCCATCAGGAATAAATTCGTGATGGATAACACTTAAATTAACATAATTCCAAAAAACACAAAGCATGGATTTTTTTTTCCAATTGCTCCTCCACAGCTACAGGAGAAGCAGTTTAACCACAATCTAGCCATTGCTCATGGGTATTCAGATTTCGCCAGTAAACCCACTTTTCAATAAATTTTCACAAATTTCTAACCTCTTAGCAGATCATGAGGGACCAGTCTACTGCTCTTTTTCACCTTCCTATGAAGAGTAGATGGCGACTAACAGTATCTTTCGACACACCACACTTCCTGCCAAGTTCACGAGTACTTGTGAACGGATTTGACTCAATAGCTTCCTGCAGAACCTCATCAATATCCATTAATGGTCGCCCGGAGCCCTTCTTCCTTTCCAACATTGTATCTCCACTGCTAAATTTTTCAAACCAACACCAGGTAGTGCATTGGTGAAGGATGCGTTCCCCTTCATATTTAATAATTTTATGAGTTGTTTCAGCCGCTGAGAAATTTGTTTTCCAGTAATGCCTATGAGAATTTCGTAGGACACTACCATGTTTCTTCTTTGAAACAAATAACTAAACTGAGGCTTTTTTTGAAGAAGCTAAATGGGATTAAACAAGCTTATAGAATGCTCTAAAGGGATTATTAAGTATTAGTAATTGGGGCCATCCGTAGCATAGATGGTTAGCCCTAGGTCTATCGTTCTGAGATCTGCGGGCGGCGCCCTGGAATCTGCCCTGGGGTGTTGGCTTTTTTCAATAAGTGGCAGTCTCACAAAATGAAAAACTTGACCCCCTACCATGGTTAAAATAGGTTGGTCACCTGCAGTTAATTAGGCAAACATCACCTTTGCTGTGGGTTGCCTTAAAAAAAAAAAAAAGTATTAAATAGGATTAAAATATTTACAGTCCTTTGAAATCTTGAATTTGATAAAACGGTTATTCTTTTTTTATACACCCTATTATTTAACTCAATGATCAGCAAAGGGCCGAGTGAATTCCATTCCACTGGACCTTATATTTTGGTTCCTTGGCACAACTATAAAATATTATTTATATGAAAGTAATAATGGTGAAAGATTTATCATATCTCTTTTTAAATTGGTTACCTCTCCAAAGTAACAAATAGTTCTTCTTAATCCTACCTCTTTTGTCGCATAGCAGTGTGAGGAGTTTGCATGTAGAACCTGATCCTCTCCAGGCTACATAATCATTGATCTTGTACTAGCTGGCTGCATCTATTCCAGTCCATTCCTTTCTTGTCAAATGCTTCCTTGACTGCACCATCCCAAGTGTTTCTTGGCCTTCCTCCATCGACTCTAATGTGCTCCAGCTCCTCTCCCTTCAGTCATATTATTCAGTCTCCTAGTTCTGCCCCTTTTCACATTCTCATCATTTTAGTTTTGAAATTGTTGATCTCCATTTTTAACAGCTGCAATTCTTCATGAAAGATTCTGAGGTTGAATTGAAGTACCAAATATATTGTTAATATCTTACTGAATAGAGCAGAAAAAAATTTTTGGTACTATATATTTTCAAAAATTAATATAACAAAATTTTAAATAGTTTACTAAAATATTTCAGAGAGAACTTTCACAACTTATCTTTATAGGATGAATGATGGAACAAAAGCAAATTTTAAACAACCCATTGAATCAATACAAATCTTTTTTACAGGGGGTGTTATAGATTAAAAGATGTGATGAATATAACAAAATGTACAGACGAGCTTTATACTATAGAAGAACAAATTCAGCCTGATGACCCAGCATTTATTCAGTTCTCATCAGTATGTTATTTCATTTGCTATCTAATTTCAATTTTTTTCATAAATAAAATGTACTTTCAAACCACAATAAGTTTCTCATTAAGATAAACATATACTCAGATTATTTATTTAATAATATATTGCTGCTTTGCTTTAATCGTGGCACATCTGACAATTTTTTTTTTTTTAGCTTCGTGTTAGACGTATTGCATAGTGTCCCGCAGACTTTGGTTTACTTTGTGACAACCCTAAGAACTTTGGGGCAGTCTATAAGTCAACCCTTTCAGAAAAAATACTCACAGTCAACAGAAAAATAAAAACTTTTTTTTGTCAGATATTCCACTAGTTAATAAAGCAATGATTTAAATTATTGAGCTTTTTCTCTAATCTAGCAATAACAAAGAATAAAACAGTCATATTTTTTAACATATGACTTACTTTAGTCAATCCTAGCATAGAATGCAAAAATGATTTATTAAAAAAATAATTTACTAACGACTACAACAATTATGAATGTTTTCTCAACTAAGGCATTTTGTGTTATTAAATATCCTTTAAAAGATTTCTGTATTTGAAGGGAACAACAGGATTACCAAAAGGAGCTATTCTTTCTCACTTTGGAACAATAAACAACTGTCATTACCTTGGAAAGAGATTTGGTTATGACAAAAAGGTAGGTTTAACATCGCTTAAATTGAATCTTTGAATTTTATAAGAGAATATTTATAAGAAATAGAGCATTTTTTAATAAACGTTTTAATCATTGATTCACTTTGATACTCAATATTCTTCAGGAAAGTCCATACTTTCCTTTAAAAGTTAACCTTATTTACCTCGTTCCAAGGTTAACTTTGCTAAGGTAGTAAGTATTCTACATGGGGAAAAATAGTTGAGCTTCATAGAATTATGAGGTAGGGGGTAAATCAGAATGCACCCCAAACATCACTTCATATAACAATTAGAAATGAAAATTTTATTTGATAAAAATAAAATATATATGTCCTTAAATTATTATGGTCCATATTTTAAATAAATTTGTAATAAAAACTTTTAAAAAATTTTAAATGAAGGAATTCAACTAAAAAAACTGGAAATAAAAAAAATATGGTATAAAACTTTTTAAATTGTTATAAGGTTTTAAAACAAGGGTTATAAGACCCATGATAACCTACGCATTGGCAATTTGGTGGCCGAAAACAGAGGAAAAAACCTCACAAATAAAATTGGAAAAGGTACAAAGAATGGTGTAACAGGAGCAATCAGAACATGCCCCACTGCAGCTATGGAAGCAATTCTGAACTTAACTCCATTACACATCTGGATACAAAAAGAAGCCTTAAGTATAGAACGTGACTGGAATTATAAACCAGGAAACTATCAAGGACACTTAAAGATCCTAAATAAGACTAGAAGGTAAAGAATGGATGAGCTTTCTAAGAGACCATTTACCCAAAAAACTTCAAAGTATGTATTCCAGACAAAGAGATGTGAAGGAAAGGAGGCCCTAAATTTGAGGAGGTCTGGTATACGGATGAATCAGTTAAGGAAGGAAAAGCAGGGGCTAGGGTTGTAGGACCAAATTGCAAAAGAACCCTAGAAATGGGAATATACCCAGCTGTCTTCCAAACTGAAATACACGCAATAGAAATAGCACCATTAGAAAACATTAAAAACAATCCAAACAGAAAAAACATTTATATAATACCAGACAGTCAGGCTGCTTTAAAGACAATAATGTCCTATACTATAAAATCTGAGCTAGTCTGGAATTGCCTGGAAAGACTAAAGGAATTAGCCAGAGGCAATAAACTGACCTTGATGTGGACCCCAGGGCATGAGGGGATTGAAGGAAATGAGATGGCAGATACCCTAGCTAGGAAGGGATCAGAAATGATGCTTATTGGCCCTGAGCCAAATTGCAACATATCTGGAAATGCAATCAGGAAGGTGGTTGACTCCTGGGAACATAAAGAGAAGGAAACACACTGGACACTGAAACCAGGTATGAAGCAATCCAAGCTCTATATCTGAGGAAAAGGCAAAATTTTACCTTAACCTTAGTAGAAATGAACTGACGACAATAACAGGACTCCTCATGGGCCACTGCCCCTTAAAATACATCTTAAGATGAGGATTCCACCTGTCGTCTATGTATGGAAGACAAAGAAAAGGCACTGCACATGCTGTGTATCCTCCTTATAGACCTCAGAAAAAAGAAAGCGGAACTTATTGATGTCGAAATCCCCAACGATAATAATATAAGCTCCACTGTGGGAGAAAAACTGAGGAAATACCAGGAATTGGCGATAGAATTGAAGAAATTATTGTTATATAAATTGGAAGGTGCTACCACTACTCCATTCATAATATCAATGAATGGTCTCATACCAAAATCAACAGTAGCAGGCATGGCTTGGGGGGTACCTACAGACATGCTAAGAGAGGCTCAACAGTGAGTTCTCTTAGACAGTGCACGTATAGTGCGAAAATTTTTAAATATTTGAAAAAAATAAATAAAATAAATCAACAAAAATATGAAGGTGGTTGGACTTCTAGGTCTCCCACCTCAGATACTCAACCCGCAATAGGTAGAACAACCGACAATAATAAAAATAGGAGTGACCCATGGTAACAACCAAATAAAAATTATGAGGGGTATATACCAAGAAGATTGCCTTAGCCCATTGTGTTTTGTATGGCGCTGTTCTCATTAAGTCGGATACTGCGAAGGAACCAGGTGAGCTACAAACTCAATACCAAGGACGAGGCAACCACTGTCAGCCACAACTGGTACATGGATGATCTTAAGCTATATGTGAAAAACAAAAAACAATTACAAAGTATGAGTGAAATAATGTCATCCTACACCAAAGATATAAGCATGTCATTTGGACTTGATAAGTGTGTGGTGCTGCATGTGAACAAGGGATAGGTGGTCAATGCCCAAGACCTGCTGATAAATGAAGATGAGTGCATCAGGGAACTAGAAGCCAAAGAACAATATAAATATTTAGGTATACAGCAGCACCTCAAAATAGCTTGAAAGGATGTGAAACAAGAGCTAATATTAATGTTGAAAATGAGACTATGAAAAGTATCAAAGACTTAACTTTCTGGAAAACAGAAAATCAAGGCCATCAATACTTGGGTCATACCAGCGCTAAGCTACAGCTTTGGTATATTATACTGATCGAATACCACCCTACAAGAAATAGATTGTCTTGTAAGAACGAAACTCACACAAGAGCGGGTCCATCATCCTATATCATCCAAATCCAGACTTTATTTATCCAGGAAAGAAGGAGGACGAGGACTCATAAATATTGAAGAAGTGTGCTGCAAGCAAGAATTATCCCTACGTCAATATTTCCATTCGAAAACCACTAGTGTTTATCAGGCAATCGTTACAATGGATCATGGTTTGACTGCACTGAACCTGTACCACTGTATCAACTGGAGGGAGTTACCACAACTCCAATCATAATATTCACCAATGGCCTCATACCAAAATCAACAGTGGGAGGCGTGAATGGTTTGGGAGTGCTTGTTGATGTACTAAGAGAGGCTCAACAGTCGGTTCTCATAGACACACCACACATAGTGCGAAAGGTTTTAAATATTTGAAAAGAGGAAATAAATAAATAAATAAATATGAAGGTGGTTGGACTTCTAGGTCCTCCACCTCAGATATACAACCTGCAATAGCGACATAAACTGGATAATAATAATAATAAGGTTTTAAAAAAGAAAAAAAAGTTACTTGTAATTATTAACTTGCCCTCCTCACATCAACCGAAGATCATTCCACTTCCAAAGACAGAGGTGCAAATAGTACTTGAAAGCAATAAAGTCCCTAGAACTCAGCTCATAAACTTTCATAGCAGTACATGTTTATTTTAGGCTTTCTGGAAAATAATTAAGTATTATTCGTACCGTAATCCTTAGCTATGAATTTTTTCTATCTAAAAAAAAAAACTTGGATTAAAGCAAAATTACCATGCAAAAGAGGAAATATGGATAAAACATGTAGGGCCATTTGTAGCCAAGGGAATTAAGGCACCAACCTTGACTACCTCGTAACTGCAGCGGTGCCAGTTTGAATCTAGTCTGGGTGATTGACTTTTATTTTGTGACAACCCCACGAAATGAAAACTTGCCTCACCTCCATGGCTGGAATAGGTTTGTTACCTGTAGATAACCCTCCTCTATGTCAGAAATGACCAGGAAGAGGGTCATAAAAAAAAAAAAAAACATATTCTTGGGTCTCATTCATTGATGTTAGGTAGCAAACATTTTAAAGTATTATTCTATTAGTTTATGACAAAAAAAAGTGCCAAATTATAAAATGTAAACGAAATCCACATAATTACATGCTGGAAAAATTTTATTTTCAATCAACAATCTTAAAAAGACGTAAAAGTATTATAACATTTTTCCATCTGACCATAGAATAATAGATAAATATTAATGAAAAAAGATTGCCCGGGTAGCTATCAAAAAAGGAGCTCAAAATACTACAAGAACTATTTATTATATACCAAAATTTTGAACTACTTTGGTGGGTTTCATCTAGGTTAAAAGACAAGATAAAAAAATATATATATATTGTAAACTAGGATAGAACTATAAGATAAAATGAAATATATCATAAACAATTAAATGTAATTCTTCTCTAAAAAAAAAAATACCTGTGTTTATAATATATTTCACATCATATTTTAATCCTATCCTGGTTCACAATATTTTGTTAATTTTCTGTATTTTGTTTTTTATCCTGATTTTGAAGTATTTTGAGCTCCTTTTTTTGACCCCCACTATATACAACCACAATATAGAAAAAAAAGTATCTATCAAACCTGAAGTTATGGTATAATTGTTTGAAAGTTTTTGTGTAAACCACTAATACATTTTATTTCATTTTTACCTTTTGCAGCCATCGAGTGTTTTATGTTTGCAAGTACCACTCTTCCACATATTTGGATCTGTCTTAGGAATCATGAGTGGGCTTGACTTTGGCATAACTCTGTATTTACCTGGGCCTATATTCAAGAAAGATATGACTGAAATAATTCAAACATCCAAGTAATATAAAACATTTTTACTAAACAAAATAAATAAATATACTTTTGCAGAAAAAATATCAAAAGTTTTATGAAGAAATATTTTTAATTAAGATACTGCTATAGTAAACATCATGAATTTGTCTAGAACATGAAGATCTTAACTTTTATTATTCTTATTATATTATATTATCATACTTATTATTGTTATTGTACTTAACATTAATTTAATAATTAAAAATTATATAATGTTAACTATTATTTAAAATGGCCTCAG
>NW_027115567.1:0-4330 GCF_000696795.3 Halyomorpha halys
CAAATGGAAAGTTTAAACTAGTTAAATGAACTATAAAGTACTTTCTAATGATATTCTTCGTTGGATTAGCAGGTTTCACGTTATTGAAAAAATATTGATTTTCGGTTTTTGGACTAAAAGATAAACGTGTATTAAATTTGCTGACATTTTTTAAAGTAACGGCTTTGAAATAGCAGACTAGGTTTTTTTCACTTAAAATAATATGTAGTTTCACAATCGACATTCATACCTTCTCCTAAAATAAGTACCCTTGGTCCTCGAGTTTTTGATGCTGCAGAAAGTAATAGGATGGTCATTAAATTTAACGTAAAAAAGTTGGGGTTGGATCTGAGGAGAGAGCGAGAAGTTATAACAATGGCTTGTTTTCGTCGCGTTTAACCTTAGTTTATTCGGGTTTTACCCAGGCACTTATCCTATCTAGGTCTTCCTGAATTGTGGTAAAAGTTTCTATCAACAATTTTGGAGAAAAAGTTAGATTTTGGAGGCCTTGTAACATTGATAAACTAATAAGATCGTTGGAAAAGAGAAAAAAATGCTTGATCCCTTGGCTTTTACATTATGGCTCTGACCTTATTAAAGTTTATAAAATTTTATTTTGTAAAAATCCTTCTGGAAAATAATACTAATTCAAAAAATGTGATTTTTCTCATTAGTTGCCCACTTAGACATGGTGGTAAAGATGTGCTTGTTATATCAATTTAGACTGAGGCACACAAAATATATACGAGTATTAACAGATTGAATGTAATACTCAGATTGAATGTAATACTTCATAGACTTCGAATTGAGGATTAAAATCTGTTTTTTTTTTCAGGTATATGGCTGGACATATTTATACGTACATTGGAGAAGTATGTGTTTCCGTGAACCCATATCGCCAGCTGAAGATATATGGTCCCGAACATATAGCCAAATACAAAGGTTTGTTTTACTGTATAGCATAAGACATACATTTACTAATTTTATTAAATATAATTTGTATTATTTTTATAAATAATTGACAGTATAATTTCAAATATGAAGATGGTTAGAGTTACGGTAAAAAAAGAACAAAAACTATTTCTTTTCCGACGTTTCGCCCCACTTTGTAGAGCTTCTTCGAAAAGTCTCTACAACTATCAACTTGAACAGCTCTGACTAAGCTCTACAAACTGAGGCGAAACCGTCTGAAAATAAATAGTTGTTAACCGCAACCCTGATCATCTTCTTCATATTTTTAATTTCTATTATCTTTCAACGCGTTGCTTTTGTTCATTGTTATGAAACATATATCTTGAAAATTACATTGTTTCGTTAGTTATTTTTCATATAATTGTTATAAATTTTTTTAAAATTATAATTATGAAAAAGTTAATTATCGTGAATTTTCGTCCTCGTTTATTTACTTTTTTTTTATTTCCCTTGTAAAATGGGCTAAATAAAATTTATTTATTATTTATTTGCAAATGCATAACAATGTTATATAAATTTATAAAGGCATAAAATAAATAAATATGGTTTTGTGGCATAAAATAAATAAATATGGTTTTGTTTATTTATGTTGTTCTTTGCTGACCGCACCCTCCGACAAACTTCTCGAAGCATTAATCTACGGTCAACTATCTATCTACACCTCATTATATAAATTTATGTTTGATGAAATATAAAAACTACTGATCTATTATAAATTGTTTTGAACTCGAATCACCTTGATTATGCATATTTTTGTGCTTCTTAAAAATATTTCAGATTTCAATTCATACATTTTTGCATCTCCCTAATATAATATAATATGGTATAAATGCGAGATTTCTCACACGGGGATGTTAGTATTATTAATATGTATTAATGATATAAATTTTATTGTAACTAAATTTTTGGCACGATGTAACTAAACGTTGGCACGATTAAATAAGTTACTTCAACTTATTTGTGTTATACTTAGATCTCACCCCTCCCCCACCATCTTCTCGTCGTGGAACTAAATTTTATTCAAGAATAATGTTGCCATTAAGAAATTGGTTTGAGCAATCTTACGATGAACCCTGAAACTACAAGTACATGATTCAAAACATTCATTCCTTCAGTGAACATTCAGTTGAGTGAGGTCGCGGAGCGAGAGTTGACAACGCCACAACTCCTCAGCCCCCCCCCCCCTCATTTTGTTCTAGCTAGTTTAATAGCAATAATTTATGACAAAATATAATCCTATTGTTTCAATAAATTGTTTTTATTACATTTTTGTTTGTTATTTGTTATTAGTTTATCCATGTTTTATATCTTTATAAATTTTATTTATCTTTATCTAATTGTTTTATATATTTTTTTTTAGCAAAAAGGTATATAGTATAAGATGTCGCTATATTGATTTAGGACTATGACTTGTAAATCAAATTGCTTGTCTGTTATTGTTTATATTGTGATTTTTAATTCCCTATTGTTGAGGAGGACAAAGGAGTCGATTTATTGGCATTGTTTATGATAAGATTTTTTTTCCTGTAATGATAGATGTTTCTTGAGAATGGCTTAATTCATTGTATCTCAATTCATGCAAACTTACTTATTCTATTCTTTAATCTTACCATCGCAAGCTTTGTTATTATTATTGGTAAGGTTCATTATTTTCAATTATGAACATTTGTGATCTACTAGAAAAATTTGAGGTTTTACGTTTCAAGAGATAATAGAATCCAAAGATCTGTCTGCTGTCCATCATATGCGGCGACTCACGCTGTTTTTTGGAGCCTACTAAATATTTTATTCCATACTGGGTCCGAAGTCATAAGTCACCCCCGATTAGAGGCTTCATACGCTCAAACTTCAGTCATTTATGAAAATATGAAAAACAACAAAGAGTTTTGGAATCATTTTACTAAAGCCTAAAAAATAGAAAAACACCGGTCACTGAGTTTTTTTTATATTTCATTCATAAGTCTCAGGTCACGTCGAGACTTGACAGTAGCAACCGCCATTTTGTTTCAAATTTATTTGAAAGATACAATTACCAATTCAATAATTGCCTACCAAGATAAACTTAGAAGAAGAAAAAGTTTCAATCTGACAAATACTAGCGAAAATACAACAAACAATTTTTATATTGGACTTTGTCCCCCGAAGCGGTAGGGGGTTCCCTACACGGCCAGTAGGAATGACGATAATACGACGTTGAGATTGATGATATGAACGTCTGTGGTTCATAATAATAATAATATTCTTTATTTATTCTAGGATTGATCCCTTAGAATAATATACAGGCGTCAAAATCAGACTTTAGAGCCTTAGAGTAAAATACAAAATGAAATTATAAAACATCATAAAATATTATAAAATAATGAATTTGAAAAGATAAAAATGAACAACAATAATTTAAAATAAGAATAGAACAATTAAAATAAAATCATATGTCTTATCATAAAACATGAGATGACTAACACTTTTGATAATAAATAAAAAGAAAGCAAAATGGTAAAAAATCAAATACAATTAAACTAAAATTAATAAATGAAAAGATAAAAGTTCTGCTAATATACATATTTACAAGTATAAACGAAAACATTAAATACAGAAAATATATAAACCTTATTTGAAGCTTCCAATTGTTATTTTTACATAATTGGGTTCATACTGATGAATTACCGATAAAATGTTTAAATTCGATTATTCAAAATTTAAATTGAAGGTGGGTACTGGGATAGTGGAGGGGTGGCTGCGAGAACTTCCTTCATATCGTACGTTTCACTTTTTTTCTTACAGAGAAGTGTCAATTTAATCACCAAACAGGCTTTCTGTTTATTGAGAGTCGAAAAAGACATTTCACAAGATCCTTACAGTTCGATATCTCATTTGCAAGTAAGAGTAACATCTACAAGAAGGACCTCAGTTGTAGGGGCCTTCATGATTCGTCAGTCACGTCAGTCTAACTTTTGAATGACTGCCATTCCAACTGGCAGTAGAGGTTTCTAAAGGAAAGTCTCATGAACGGGCACACACCTGTTATTTAATTAGCAATAGAAACACTTCTGCCATAATTTTTTTTTATATGTTAAAGAAATCCCTGGTAGAATGTAAGAAATTAAATTCATGATTTTCGTTTAATGAAGTTTACTATGTCAGAAAGGTCATATCGACGAAAATCCTTAACCCGATAAATGTATAATAACGTTTTCTAATTCAGACATTATTTTTTGTTTAGTAATTTTAATTATTATTATATATTTTTTTCATTTGGATAACATCACTTTCAAATTATTATTATGCTTTTGAAAGATTTAAATTAGTTATGCCATATTGTATATATTATTTTATCATTATGTTATTTTATTTATTTATTTTTCATACAAATAGTCCGATT
>NW_027115568.1:0-1063 GCF_000696795.3 Halyomorpha halys
TATTTATTGATAGATATTACAATCTGCCACACAGTTGTGGGCAATAGGTAATATTGATGAATGATCTCATACATACTAAAATAAAAAAAAAAAAACTAAATAAAAAAAAAAAAACTCTTAAAATATATAGAAACAAAAGAATAGACAAGATGAACATAATCAAACTATATGTATGAAAAATAAATAAATAAAATAACATAATGATAAAATAATATATACAATATTTACACAATCGACCTGAGGATCCCTGAGGATTCGTGAGGGGTAGAGCAGAGCTCAAGAGATCCCAGCGCATCACTGGTAATGAGCCAGTGGAGGCTGAGCAAGTGCGCTAAAGCCGCAAACACTCAACAATATATTTTTAAATAATACAAAATTTTAATAGAATATTTTTTCATTTCAGCTCATTAAAATATTAACTAACTATATTATCATAAACGCACATTGACGTATGTTTGCTGAAGATGTGATAATGATTTCTGATTATAAATAAGTTGTTTTCCGGTACCGTATATATGGAGCTCGAAGAACAACAGATAAATATTTGGATTATATATTGGTTCATTATTCCTAATTATGTATTGTATTATTATTTACCATTTCTAAATTTGTTTCAACTTCCTCATCCGCAGAATGTAATACATACAGATTTGGAAATTTTAAATACTTTTTTTCATTATCGGTAAAATTATTTAATTTTTTTTAAATTATATTTTTTCAATTTCTTGAGACTGGTAATTATTTATTAAATAAATCAAAATTATATGTAAAATTGTTTACAAAAGAAAAAAAAAAAAAGTTTTTTATATGGTAGTGATAGTATGGATAAATTGAAAATTAAAAGTTTTAAATATTTATGAATTTTTAGAAAATAGGGTGTGTTAGACTTATAATTAATGACCTGGGCAGAATAGCCTGCAAAATAATTTTTAAATTTTGATGTGAGCTGAGAATTTGACTATTGATATAATAGGGGTATTCATGATCTTTGGTTTAACATGTTAAACCGTGTTAAATGGAAAAACTCATGTTAAATCGAAAAAAAATGCCTTCTTTTACCGTG
>NW_027115568.1:2864-4146 GCF_000696795.3 Halyomorpha halys
ACCACTAAAACCCCCTAGTTTCTAATCTTGCATCGGTTGTGGCGTAGAAAGTAAGCCTGTAACTGGTTATTCATTCTTCGAAAGACTTTGTACTTAAAGGACAAAATTATTAAATTAAATGTTAAGAAGGTTCTTTTTAGTAGTCCTGTATAATAGTAAATTAATTTAAACATAATGAAATTTTTGATCTTGAAGCTTGTTGATGATGTTGAAAGGATTCAGGAGTCAAGGCGAAAGGTTTCATTACTATTAAGTCACTGACGAAATTCGCCATGTGATACAGAACTCACTCAGGCACGTGACAAGATCTCAAAGCGGGTATGGCCTGATGATCTCGTTCCATCTACTATCGAGTTATGAAATTTTTGATCTTTGAATCACAGATCTCGTGAGATCTATTTGTACATTTACATAACTAATAACAAGTTCACCCAAAAAAAATGTTTTTATAATTTTGGCCGATGTTTATGTTTTGTATCAATATCATTTTTTCCATTATGTACAGATTAATCGTAAAATAAAAGCCAAGTTTAATAATTAATTTGTAAATAGTATTTATGTTTGATCTAATTACATTTATTTTTATTTATATTATTTTCTTTAGAAGTTTAGTTTATATTTTATATTATAATATTTATGAGTAAGATAACCGATTGCTAAGGGTCTTTTTTTAATATTTTATTTTATACCAGATCGGCCTGGTGGACCTTACATGGTTGATATAACCGTTATATTATACATATTTTTTTTTAACAGTTGATTATGGGGGGGAGGGTATAGTCTCGTACAAAAGACACCCCTAACTATATAAACTGTTATTATTAAAAGAAGAAAAAAATAAAATAAAATAAATAGATAAGAATAATGCTTCTTAATAAAAGAGGAAAGTAAAATTAATAACAAACAATAATGATATTGGTACACTTAAATAAAACAAACAATTACCCTCTAATAGTAAAAAGAAACAAGTTAATTTGAAAAAGAGACGAGAGAAGAAAAGAGAAAAAAAAATAATGAGTAATAATAATAAGTAAAATAGAGGTAGTGTGACTATGAATTAATTTTATATTTATTGAAATTTATGAAAGAAATAAAGGAATGTTCTACAGCATCCTGGGCTTCAGTCTTAGGGTTGAGGTTGGGTTTCCCAGGTTGCAGGTACAGCTCCTTAACTGTCGGCAACTGGAAGTGGAACTTCATGAACCGTTTTTTGATATAATCCTCTATTGACTCCATATGTAATTCGCGATGCAATTGGCTATTTCTTATGAACCAAGGAGCA
>NW_027115568.1:5633-5978 GCF_000696795.3 Halyomorpha halys
ATTTGATTAACATGGAAATTTGTCTGATGTGTTTTTATATTTTGAACCTAACATTTTCGTGAGTTGAGCTTTGGGGCTCCACTAAACCTTCGAATACCTCTCGTATTCGTAGTCAATCCTTACAATCCAAAATCCTCAATGCTCCTTAGTTTGTCACAAATACAATCATACATAAAGACCTTAATGTTCCCTATGTAACCGATTTACCCCGAACCAGATATCACTCCTTCCATTATAAACTCCCAAACCCCTCAAACCCCCTAGTTTCTAACCTTCCATCCTCTTCCATTCCTGACAATCCTCCGAGGCGCCTGAAAAGAAGATGGCCACGAGACCAGCTAATGT
>NW_027115568.1:6028-6981 GCF_000696795.3 Halyomorpha halys
CACCCTGAGCGCATATATCAGGTCCTTAGCTGTGTAGTTATTACAACCAATTTGATTTTTTTTTTTAATTGGACATATTGGGTTATAAAATAAGTTCGTAGCGTTTTTCAATATTTCAATTTAATCCTCTCTGTGTTTATAAAATCACGTTTACTTGGTCAATAATGTTTACATATTCTAAAAAAAGTTAAGGTGCTTTTATGCATCAGTTTCAACTGAGATTCCTTATCTTTAAGTGCTATTTTGCTTGCTCAAAATGGAAGAGAAAAAAATTCATTTTTTTAATATTTTCTGTTGACGATTTGTAAAAAATGGTTTTTAAGAGTAACTGAATCCGAATTTGGAGTTAATTTTTATCGTTATTACAGATGGTAAAACAGATATGTTGCGACAGTTTACAGTCAAGGCTTAAACATATGACAGGTTATGCGACTATTATTCCACTGGCAATACATGCACGATTAATGATCACGCTAGACCCTGCGTTACATTACTTTTACGACAATTGTACTCTCGTGACCGTAAATGTTGTCATGATTATAACCATCAAATAGTTACATCATGGTTGTGGCTAACACTTTCGCTGCAATAATGGAAAATCCACCATAGTTCCCTCCCAAGGCGTTTACATGAGTTAGTTAACAGGACAGTTACTCTACTGTTATTTACAACTGTATACATATGTACACATGAAGTTAATTTGCTGTAAGTGATATTATGACGTGATACAAACATGTGGAGAATCTACCCACTGATAGAACTCCAACACTTCTAAAGGAGAAGATCTCGAGGCCATCTTCTTTTCAGACGCCTAGGAGGATTATTAGGTAATGAAGGAGAAGCCAGGCTAGAAACAAGTGGGTGGTTGAGAAGTTTATTATGGAAGGAACGGTATCTGGTTCTGGCCAAATCGGCAACATATGGAACATTGAGGTCCTGATGGATGTCTTGAT
>NW_027115568.1:8623-8871 GCF_000696795.3 Halyomorpha halys
GCAAGTTAGCTATTTAAATTTAGTTTTTAGAATGGTAGTTAACGGTTTATATTACGGTGAAACCAAATAGAGTTTGCTTGTCAGTTTAAGGATGTTTCCTGGACCATTTTTATTTTATTTTTTTAAATATTCTACATGCTGATACTTCAATATTTCTAATAATATAAACAGTTGGTTAATTTTTTTTTCTTTACATTCCTAAATGACTGCCATTTTCCAGCGATGTATTAGATAAGCCTCATAATAAT
>NW_027115569.1:0-589 GCF_000696795.3 Halyomorpha halys
ATTTTAGCAACCAATTACTTAACTATGAGTATTATAACAAAAATAGTGGATGTTGTAAAAATTAGTTATCAGGCTTTGTTATTATGATTTTAACCAAGAAAAATAAAAATGTGCAGCTAAACCTTCTCCCGTAAATGCCGTGAGTATAAAGAGAAACATTTATAAATTACTAGAATCGTATTTATAAAATATTTTATATTTCGGACACAGAAAATTATTAGACACTGAAATATAACAATATATTTACATTCTTTAATATTATGAGTTTATGAAAGTTAGTGATATTGTTATTTCAGTTAATTTTTATAATCTATAATATTTAGCACAAAAATTTCCGCATTATATAGTTATTGTTTTTTGTAGAATCAACATAATTAATGTTTTGTTTTTTTCCAGAAAATAAGTAATTAAACCAATGAGGTATTGCTACTTCCCGTAAGAAAGAAAAAAACAATCAAGTCACATTACATTATTTTTAGGTGAGATTGATTTGAATTTAATTAGCGGTCATTTTGAAAATATAATGTGATTCACAAAAATAACCTAGACAACTAACAAAAAAGTTCTTCATTAACGGCTGATTTTTTAT
>NW_027115569.1:7173-8262 GCF_000696795.3 Halyomorpha halys
GTGTACACCTACCCCTCATAAACTTACCACAATTGCTAGATTTGCTGTGGTAGGCTACCCATGGGGATTTAATGTGGAATATGCGACTCCTTTTAGAATATCGTAAAGTTTAGTTCGCTTATACAAAAAAAAGTTTAATTTTATTATTCTTCATTTACAACAGATTTTAAAAAAGGGACGGGTTCTCGATTCCGTATAAGCACATATGTCGTGGATCTGATAACTGAACGTTTGGTTCTGAAAGTTGTGGGTTTGATTTCCACCTGGGTCAGTCAATATTTATTTCACGACAGCCCCGAGAAATCATTTCGCACTCTGGAAGGTCCTCGATGAAGAACTTGAGCAAAAAAAAACGTACCTATGTCTTACACCTAATTATAGGCAGATATAAATAAACTTTTAAACGCTAATCAATGATTCCCTACAGTAGGAAAGTCATAGAACAAAACTCATGAAGGGAAAATGGCCAATGAGATAAATTGAATTGCACAATAGATTTAGCTTCGATTTTATAAAATTTAGCAATAGTTTAGATTTTGATAACCTGAACAAGGAATAAGGCAGAGTTGATTTTCATAACATTCATTATACATAGATATATATGTCAGTGTATGAATCAACCTCCAAAATATGATGAAACTCAAATCAATCGAATCCCGACCTACTCACTGGTGACCAAATGAACCCGGAAACTGCCCTCATTCAATACCGTTAACAAAAGCAAATCTAAAAAGGACGCAGAAGAGTTAAAGAAAGAATTAAAATCCGTGGTTAAGCCAAAAGATTTAAAAATCAAGAAGAGAAACACACTATTAAACAAAAATTCGAGCAAGAAGAAGATTTGAATGTCCGGAATACCAAAAGAAAAAAAGATTAAGGGTAATTTTCAAAATTATTGATGAAGATGTGACGATAGAGAATCAGGAGCATCTCGTGAGTCATAACAAGATCGATCAGAAAGATATCGAACCGAACAATCATCTTTCTAAAAAAACAACGGAATCAAAAACGCATGCCGTCATGGAAACAAATGCCACGACTAGAACCAAACTCATGTACAACAAAGTAGGTCTAGGCCATAGGCAATGG
>NW_027115569.1:11311-11608 GCF_000696795.3 Halyomorpha halys
GCTCATTTACCACCTTCCAAACGTCCCCAATATCGTTTTTTTTTTTGCACGAAACGGCCTTAGAGACCACGCGAATATCATTACTTTTGGCTTCTCTCTTGTTTTTTTTTAGCTACCATTTGCCCTAATTATCTATGCGTGCCTTTTCTTTCTTCTGTACACGCGACCCCCTTTTTCGAATTTCTCTTTCCTACAAGAACCTTGATTTCCTTCAGTCTTCTCCTATATCTTTCTAAGTGCAGACAGTCCTAGTCCATTATTCCTAGTCTTTCCGTTTCTTCCTTCATCTGCCTGATG
>NW_027115569.1:18233-18579 GCF_000696795.3 Halyomorpha halys
AGGCACGGTGATACTAACTCTAAGGACCCGGTTTAATGTGATAATTATTTATTCTGTTACTGTAGTCGTGAGTCTACCCTGTGGGTTCGGGAGCCAACCGGACTTTATCCAACCTCAAGAAGTAGGTACTTTTGATTGGGAAAAATCTGGCGGTCGAGCGTAATTCTGACCAAGTCATCTCTCTCCTTGCACAACCGTTGGTTTGGTAACACTACTTCCTTATTACGTACTAAACCCCTGACTCTTCATGGATTCTAGCGGTACATGTTTATATGTATCAATATTTATTTAAGTATGGATTATTTTATTTTCTTAAATTTGAACTTTACACTTACCTGTTGTGAAT
>NW_027115569.1:21542-21811 GCF_000696795.3 Halyomorpha halys
TTTTTTTTTTATTGCAACTTTATATAGATTGTAAATGAATTATAAGCTAACTCTAACAGTTACATTACTTTATACAGAATAATGCCACATTATGTTTCCAATCACTTTAAGCCCCTTATAGTATGTGAGGGAATAACTCTATTTTATAATAAAATATTGTTTTAGCATTGCAGTAATGAATGTTATCATTACTTATTTATATTTATTTATCTATCCTTACCATTTCCATATACAAATTAAATGAACTCATTAGGTAAGTGGATAAACAA
>NW_027115570.1:0-17834 GCF_000696795.3 Halyomorpha halys
TGGTGATTTTTTAACCTAATTTCAGTAACTTCTATTTTAGAAAAAAAGAAAATGCACTTTACAGATCCGAAATCGGACCATCCGTTCAAGAGTAAATAGAAAAGTAAATTATACTGCGTCCCAGGAAGGGTACATTTAGCCTTAAGGAAAACGGGCCATAATGTTTCGAGTCTAATACAGAGGAAGAAATTGATTTTATACTACTAATCTATTTAATTAAAATTTAATCTATACTAAAAGAAATTTATTTGAAATTATACAGTTCGTTGTTTGTACAATACGCAGACGAATGTAGATAAGAAAATATGAGATGGTGAGTTTTTCTTTACTACCTACCTCAGGCTGTGCCTGCAAACCAAATGCTATTGACATTTTCACCATTTTGTCAATACTTAAGCAAAAATTTAAGGAACAGATAGAACCAGGTTTGGTGTATATTTGAACGCGACACTTTTTCAGGTCACAACAAAAGGAGCAGAGCCACAGATTTCGACCAACGCTAAACGCGGATCTAAGATTCCTATTATAGAGAAGGGACATAGAATGTAAAATAAATACATTTTTATTGGTTATCAAATAAGTATATTACCCTAGAAATATTAATATTCCAATATAAGGATAATTTTTAAAAATTTAAAAATATATGATTTTCTGATTAAAGTTTGTATATTTTCAAATATGTTTTATAAATCAATATTTTCGGTAACTTTAATTTGTTAATTAATTTTAGAAATTATAATAAAAAATATCGTGTTGAACGGCTGTTCAGTTGGCTAACTGAACTATTATAATTAGTTAAAAAATATATTTTTTTAATTCTGAGGTGAACGATAAAATCGATACTCCTTCCACTACAATATATCAATGAAAGAAATGAGACCACTTGTACCAATTGTTTAAAAAATCTAGTCATAGTTGTGGAACAAAATAAATAATAATTATAAAAATTTATTATAATTATTATTAAAATAATAAAGATACAATCAATAAATCTTACAGTATCCATACAACTATCCCAAGTATAAGGATATTTGTTATTTTAATATGGATTATCCTATTTTTTTAAATATCCAATAACTTTATTACTATAAGACAGCTATTATATTTATCACTTATATTTTTATTAATTTTATTTAAATGTATTTTTTTATGTATGTATATTGAGTACTTTTTTTTAGTTTCTAATGAAATATAATTCTGCGTGAGTATGCAGGATTTTTTTATGTACATATATTTTTTCTATATTTATAATTTTTACTACATATTATACTGACAGAGAACATGATGAAATATATTGGTAAATAATAGAAGGAAAATTATTGAATAATATAATAAAATAAAAAAATAATGGAATAAGAAACGTATTTTGATATTTACTGACTATGCCTATATAATATAAGAATAATAAGTAATTGTCCAACCAGCACTGCGTTTTAAATAGTGTTTTTCCTCTTTATATTTATTTGTATGGTATACACAATTTAATTTTTTCCTTCCTTTTCAATGTTATTTTAGAAATGTAACAATGTCTTACTACCCGTTACTTTTACCATTTAAGAAAGACGCGAGTTTCAATCTTCTAGATGAAACAATCTCCAATTTTCTTTTATAAGAACACAACTCCTATTGTTTTAGATAATAACATCAACTTCAAAAGCCCTAACGCCAAATTATATTCCCTCAAAACCAGGATGGTGGATGAAATTATATCCATTAGGGCTAGGTAGGTCAGCAAGAACACCGTGAAATTGAGTAATTGCTTCAAGTTCAGTGCACTCAAAGGAGTACGTAGTCTTTCAGCTCCTAACACTTAGGCGTCAAGCAAGGGCTATATTATGCCCACTTTTGCATTCATCATTTGTATTCATCGAAAAAAAATCATGAACTTGCCGATTATTAATTTTTATTCATGCGACTATAAGAGAATAAAAATTATGCCAAAAAGTGAATAATTGAAATTTTAATAAATAAATATCTTTTGATTGATACATTGATTAGGTTCCTGCACATCTTAAGGAAAGTAAGTTTGAAACTTTCCGAACTGGTTTGGAGGAATGAACAACTGAAAAAACTGAATTAGTTCAGACGTCTCTCAACGAACCGGCAGGACCGGAACTTAAATGAATTTGAATTTTATTTAAATTTAAATATTTAGGATGAGAAGCGCATCTCAGAAGGGCACCCATGGGAAAAAAAGGAAATAAAAATAAATGCACTCAATGGGTCAAGAATGTCCCAGGAATAAATAAGTTGATAATATATAGAACTAGACAAATATCAATAAATAATAAATAAACAATAATAATTTAAAAAGTCTCTGATTTGCAGAAGAAATTAATTACAAAGACTGAAGAACACTTTTGAAACAGTAAAAAAAAAAAATATATACAACTCATATAAATACGAAATTATCAAGTAAAAATAATTAAAAACAATTTTCATGAGTTTTATAATTAATTAAACATAGAACTTATCCTCCTTTTAGCCTCACCGTAGTCGGGTAATAAAAGAGAAACAGTAAAAAAAGAGAACTTCTAGCATCATGCAATTTAATATTAGTATCTTATAATTGTTGGCTTAAACAGAATAAGTTTCCATGTAAAATGAGGTATATAATAAATATGACAAAGTATAATTATATGAATGTAATCAAGAGAGAGACTAAAGAAAAGGTATTTATAATATATAAAAAAATTGTTATAACCACAAAATACTTCATGTACAATTGATATATTTAATACTTCAGACAAAGAAAATATTAAAAGTATAAGTAATTTAATCCTGAAGATAGGAGAAAAATGAATCAATGATAATGATAAGAAACAGATATAAGAAATTTCAGAAGTATTAATATATAACTTGTTCGTTACTCAACTAATATAATTTGTGCTTATTTTTAGGTATTTATTATTGCTTAATTTGGTTTTACATATAAGAATAACACATAGAAATAAATATTTTACAGTTAAAAAGTGAACTTCAATAATTATTATATTTAACATTTTTATCTTATAATATCCAATTAAAAATTTATAGGGTCAAGAGAAATACTTTATTCATCTATGCTGCCTAAATACATCAGGTTGCTATCTCACACAGCATACTTATCAATCCGTAATCGGACATATATAAATTACACATACATGGTATAATAAGAAAAAAAGAGATACAATAATAAGATATAATAAACAATTTTTTTTCCCTACAATAAGAACCATAACTAAATTGTTTATATTGCATTTAACACATGAAAACTGGACAATAATTTAATTTTACAAAGGCTTATAATACATAAGTATTATTTATTGCTGTAGAAACATTTTAGAGAAAAAAAAATTATAATGTTATGAAGCAACATACTACAAGACTTCCTGGTAATATTATACGAGTTACACTCCGCAATACTAAGAACCACATGCGTTTCACTGATTGTACTTTATGGAGTTTCAGCTTCGATATTTCATAACCCAGGGGATTAAATATGCTCATGGCGCGAAATTCAAGACATTCATTTTATAAAAAAAGCGCCATAATGATAAATGATTAAGTCAACTTTGTTTTAAACTTTCAATAAATCAGCCACGCTTTCCTAAATTCAATAGATCTTATTAATAATTGAATAAACCTAATCATTATAATGATAAAACCAAACATAAATTTACTTATAATTTTAGATTAACTTTATCATAAAATGTTAATTCATTTTCAGAAATAAGATAAAAGCTAATTAAAAAATACAATAAAGTTCTTGAATATGGTGAGCATAAGCGCGTATCGTTGACAAGTTTGTATTAACTTCTGTAATGAAAGTTGTATACACCACAAAAAATCTCCACACATGCCTTCTAACGGAGAAGCAACTGATAGTCTGGACATACCGGGCTTGGTGGCCTGGAGGATCTCAGAATTTATTATGTATGGAAAGGCAGAAGAAGAATTTTTGGTACTAGATTATCACAAGATAAAAGAATTTATTTTAAAAAAACATTTAAATTACGCGTTACTTATCTTTTTTGGGGGGAAAAATTATTTATCTAGATACAACAGTACAAAAACTGTGGTATAAAAAGAAAAAAAAAATATAATAAAAATTTGAAAATATACCTGGTTACTTTTGGGATGCAACTGGTTATACCTTGAAAACTTTTACAAGTAATAAGGCCGAATGTATTTATATATACAAATTGAAAATGTAAAATGTTTTACTTCAGTTGTATGTATATATAATTTTTTTTTTTTTTCCACTAAAGTTAATATAAATATTTTTTTCTTATTTTCCTGGAAAGAATTAAAAATAATGCAATTCTTATGACTAGATTACCACGAGATAAGAGAATTTATTCTAAAAACATTCAAATTACGGTTAATTGTTAAGTGTTACTTATCTGTTTCTGGGAAAATCAATTTACCTAGACAACTATAACTACAGTACAGAAGCTGCAATTACTTAAACAAAAAAAAATTAATCTTTTGGCGTTGACTTTTTTCATTAAGTAGCGGTCCAACGAAATGAAAAACTTGACCCAACCTTGGTTAGAATGGGTTGGTAACCTGTAGAGAACTAGGCAAACACCAACTCCGCTGTGGATTGCCTTTAAAAAAAAAAAAGTGCGGTCTTGTGTCTACATATTTTTTTTTTAAATAACAGAGGAGTTTCCTAGCAAAAGTCAATATATCAAATTTTGGAAAGTTATAATCTAAATATAATTATTGAACCATTTTATACAGATAAGTTGAATCTTGATTTACTTTGCAGAAGTGGATATAATAAATTACTCAATGTTTTAAAGAAAAAGATCTGACTGTTTTTTGTTTTTTTCAAGTACTAATTGCTCTTTAGAAAATTTCTAGGGCAATCCACTGATGATACTTGAAACATTTATTACACAACTGCATTTGTTTTATCCTTCCTAACCGTGACAAATCTAAAAGTAACAGTACAGGCAAAGGCTGATCAACATCTTTAATCTTGTACCAACCGCGAAGAATCGAAATCAATAAGGTTGTGAGCCATGATGATCGGCATTGTCCCACTTTTGGTTTTTTCTCCTTTTCTACGGGACTATCGGTGCTAGGAGGTAAGTAGGTGTGTAATAGAACTGGTATAGCACAGCCAGTGGCTCTTGTCGTTTGGCATTAGTGACGCACGGAGAGGCCGCAAGTATTGAAGAAGTTATCCATTACCCGGGCCATCCTTCGCGGATCATCTATTTCCAGGGGCAGGGTATGAGGAGATCCTGGGGGCCAAGCAAGGAACAAATGACAGAGTTCCAACTTCGAGATTAAGGAAGGTCACAGTCTACGACATCAAAGCTATACCGTTACGTGCAGTACCTAGCTACTGCCAGGAGTAATTAGATAGGTCGTTAAATTCATTTTTGTAACGGTATTTTATAAAGCATTCCCTTTGAGTGATTTATTTATGTGTAAGTCAGATAGATTTAGATTCGACCTAACATTAGAAAATAATTTATTAATTAAATCAAACATTTGTATCCATTTTTGTCTCAACACTTTTATTTTTCATCAGTCCAACTTTTCGGCCGTTCTAGCCATCCTAAAGGATATCTTCAATATAATTTCTTCCTCACATTAATTTAAAGTTTCTTTTGCAGGCTATTCTGCTCAGGTCATTTTCTTTATTATAAGTTAATAGCCTATTTTTTAAAATTTAAAATTTAATTTTTCTTATATAAGATTATCCACAATTAATACACTACCATATAACAAACCATTTATAATACAAAATACATCCTTCGTTGGAAATAAAATAGAGTAAAAATGAATAATTTTATTGTTAATAAAATAGATAATATACAAAAAATTAAATTAGGAAATAAATAAATTATGTGATCCAATTTAAAAGGAAATGAAGATTTTCTTTTTTAGCGATATACTCTTAAATATTAACAGTTAATTTTCAATATTAAAAAGAGATATGATATTAAAATAAGAAGAGCAATGTCCAATATTAACTTCTTAAAGACCTAAATATGTTACGAGTACAGCGCTAGTGTAAAATAGATGTGTGAGCGTTCATCATCGAGAGAGAACAGGAAAACAGTATTAGTCGAAATATGGTCTAAAAAAGTTAGGAGCTAAAGAAAGAGTGTAAAAACAAATTTGTAAGTTGAGTACTTTACACTCAGTGGTATAGGATTGAAGTCATTATGGTTCTTTCAAGAAAACATTCTATTTTAGAGTAGGTATTCAAAACGAACTATATTAGCGAATTAGTATAAGTCAGAATTTCGAAATATTCTACAGATTATTTCGGCTATTATAACTTATACTACTGTTTCCACCACACTATACATAAATTCAAGCACATCATATTTACATCACGAACTGATATATTAGGATTTTAAAGCCTAAATCCTCACATGTCTAAACTTGATAATTGAATTTTTAAGCCAATCAAAAGAAAGGTGGAATCAGAGGAAATTGTATCAGACTAATGAAAGTAATAAATCATATTCATAAAATTTCAGATACCAAGACAAAAAAAAAACAGTAAACTAATTAACAGAAGAGAACAGAATACAGATCAATATTATAGGAGTAATATTAATGGTTAAAATCAACTAAAAAAAAAACAAATTTAGATCTTTAAGATACATCTGTAACTTACAATAGGAACTGAAATTATATACAGTGATAATTATAACAGTCGAAGTAATTGTATATGTTTGAGGAAGATCACTCTAAACTGCCAATGTCAGAGTTCTTCAGAGAAACAGCATTTTTAACTGATGTATAATAAATTCAGTATGAGTGAATAATTCTACACCCTTCTAATAACATTATAATATAACACAGTAACATAGTAATTACGTAAGTGTAGAAACTAAAAGAATAGGCCTACCTTCTACGCCATAACCCCTGATGAAGACCTGAAACTCAGGTCGAAACGTCGGCATAAAATAAATAAATATGGTTTTGTTTATTTATGTTGTTCTTTGCTGACCACACCCCCCGACAAACTTCTCCAATCATTAAAAGAATAAACATTAAAACAAACTGATAAATATTTTCGAATTGTTTAAGACTCTTAAATTCTGCAGTATCTAAAATAGAATACGAGACAGCTATAGTCGTGTTATGAACAAGTTTTTTTTTTTTTTGCTTTTTTTTATACTTTTTAAATTTTTTACTGAATTTTTGATTATAGGTGTTAGATCCATGAGATTTGCCGGAAATCCATAGTCAAGTGAATGCAAAAGCTGTGTTGCTAATCAACCTCAACTCGAAAGCTTTTCAGTAAACAAAGACACGAACTGCATTTCAATGCCGATTCCCTGCGTGTACTGGAAGATTTATCGTATCTCACACTGGAACTCGCCGATAGACCAGAAGGGAAAGCAGAATTTTCTCACTCAATACGCTGGATTCCGTTGTAAAGGGCGAAATGGTTTCGCAACTAGTGAAATCAGTCTCTAATTAATAGGTAGCGAGTATTGATCAAGTTTTTACGACGGCGGGAGAAAGTCGGGGGCTACAAAGCCTGTAATCTCATAAATTTATGGTGAAGTTCATAGCAGTCGGACGGGAGTGTGTTGGGGTTGTCGTGGATCAGAGACCTTCTGTTCGGCAAGATTGTCATCTACAGATTGTGCATGTTTGGAAAACGATTGGTCCCCTGTCACGAAGCTGTATTCGGCTAGGGAAAGTGACGAATACTTATTTTGAATAGCGAAAGATGCAAGATTGATGATCTTTACTAGAGAACCTCGATCTATTTGAATAACCAATAAGAAAAGAACCTACTGTAATATTTTTTATCAACGGTATTAAAATACAGCTAGTATCCAAATTTCTTGTTCTATGTAAAATGAATTTGAATAGAAATCGAATGGTTTTAACGGCTTTCTGAGAATGTTGTTTGTTTTTTAACGTAAAAATTTGTTGAAAAAGTTCCATAAAAAATAACAAACCTCTAAAATGGATATGGGAAAATTGATACAACTCATAGTTATGTAACAAAACAAACTGACAACTTAATAAATATAGACATATACATCAGTGCAATCCTTACTCTATAGGTCCTGCGTTTCATATAGTACTAGATCAGGGGAGAAAAAAGGCCCAAATTTTGAATTCCTTTAACGAAAACTTTGTATAATTACTAGTCTAAATTGATGAGTATTCCAAATAAAGGTAGGGAAATAAAAAATGACAGCTGTTTTAAAACGTTAAAAAATAATAATTTTTCATTTAGAGCTCTTTATCTTAAAACTACCAACAACGCTAGAAAACCTAAAAGAGCATTGTATAAATCAGACTAAATTTGCTGAAATATGAAATGTTGTTTATTAAAAAGCTATATCTCGTGAACTATTGAACGTAAATAGCTCTATTAGGGCTCATATTTTATCAAATTTACTCTACTTTAAGTGATATGCTCTTATACTTTCTAGTGTTGTTGGTAGTTTTAAAGATATAGAGCTCCAATTGAAAAATTAATTTGTTATTTACCGTTTTGAAACAAATATTTTTTATTACCCCTAACTATACTCGGCAGACTCATCGGTTTTAACTAGTAATTATACATAGTTTTCATTAAAGTAACTAGTTGAGCTCTTGTACTGATAGGACCCAATACATAGCCTCCTGTGATCGATAAATGAACTCAAATGTACGAAAGCAAAATTTATGATTTGGCAAGTCAAAAATCTAGATAAGGAATATTGATTTTTATAAATGTTCGTTAATTTTCAAATATATTTAATAAATACATACAGTGGTTTTTATTTAGTGAACCAGGAATATTACAACCCACAGTTATCTTACATAACAGACTGACAACTTGATAAATACAGACGTATACACCGGTGCTACTTAATTAAATATGAATTCCACTGGAAAAAGATGTATCAATTATTAAATTGTTCATAACATTTTTTAAATAGTTATACGATCTAAATATTTCCGTAATTTGTATTTTTTCAAATAATAGGAATCTACCAATAGACGTACTTCCCACTCATAACAGCTTATAGTTTAAATTTTGTTTAATTAAAAAAAAAAGAAATATAAGCTGTTTTAATATTCACAGTCAGATATTACCCATCTGGGGTATAAGACATTGTTGGGTACTCGAATGGCCTCTCACTACACGTGTTTGGCTTCCGGTCAGGTGTCCCATTTCATGGCTGCTTCACCTGTGAATTTATTTAACAGTTGCATAAACTTACCAGAAATATTCTAAGCGTCCTTGGAAACGATAAAGAATCATGATAAAATAATTTATTGCGATGCAAGATTAATGATGAATGGATGATCATGATGAAATGCTGAATTTGCTTCTTTAATTATTGTTTATCGCAAGAGACACAGGACAACTCTATAGTTTACAAACACCTGATATAAAGAAACATCTTCTAAAACCATGGAATATATATATAGTTTTGTAATATATTTTTAACATATAGTTTATGAAGGTGAGATACAATGAGAGATGAGGGAGTTCTAACAAGCCATGATTGCTCAAATTATTCATTCTAAAAATAAACAACGTTCTTAATTAAAAAAGGGATAACATACGTTTGTAATTGCGTAATTGAACGAAGTCACGAAAGGTAAAAACACTTCCACGCCAGTTGTTGAGATTATCACCGGAAGACCTTGAGTACTGATACAGTACAATTAAAATGTTATGACTTGAGAAGCCAATTTTAGTCTATATTTAGCGAAATCATAAACTGGGAAGCAGTCAATAAGCAACTACTGACAGGCATGTATAAGCAGTAAAATATATTATATATTATACAATACAATAAAAAAATATTTATATCCATCATTATACCAAATTTCAGTGGATAGATTCAACGAATCGACACAATGCTAACTTATTACAGATATATATCTTTTTTTCTGTCAAAACTCCCTTTTTATAGTAACTATACAGTTTTTTAAATTTCTATATGTGCAATAGTTACCAATACTATATGAACCACCGAATACGAAAGTGAAGTTTTGGGATATTTAACATTTTATGGAAAAAAAATTAAAAATTATATGGTAAGAAATAACAGCTTTTTCTGTTAAAAGTAGTCAGTCACGAGTAAATCCAGCAATTTGAAAAGCATTTGATGTTAACTCACTCAATATTTAATTTTTTTATTAAACTGAGTTGTAATCAGAAAAGAATAACTTACGCCACTATTGACCTTATGTCACCTCAGCTAAGATGGATGTAATTTTAAATTATAATATTTTACATTAAGGTTAAGAATTACGTAATTCTATATACAAATAGTCAGTCATAAGCATATTTAACTATTTAAAAGCACTTAAAGTAAAAATAAACACAGTAATTAATGATTAAGTGGCCAAACTGAAAATATAAACTAAGGACCTCAAGAAACAAATTTCCTCTGAAGGCATGCCCGCAAATGCTTTGTTTAGGAGATATTTACAACTAAAGATCTTCATGGTTATGAATTATTTGCTTTGTTATAAGAAATAAATAAAACCTATTTATTTGGTCAAACTACTTTATTAATTGAATGTAAACATTAAAATTCATATTAAATGTTGTTGTTCAAAGATTTAAACGACGAATTAAAAAAGAAATTCCTTTAAAGTATATTTATTTTTTATTAAAAAATTCTCATATTTAGCAATTATAAACATTTGACAAAATAAAACATCAAATAATTTTATGAATAACTAAAGGAGAAAAAAAAGAAAAATAGAAAAATCCGATTCGATTAGGAAAACAAAGACCGTCCGATCTTTCCCGATTACATGACGGACTTGGTAAACTATTGCATTCTTGGCAGAAACAAAAATTTTCAACGTTATCCGCACCTCGAGAAACCATAAACTACTAATTTTTATAGCAAAATAAATTTTTTCTGTTCACAATTTTCGCCTTTCTCGGTCTTTATTATTATTATTTATTTTTTTCCAAAATCAGCAAAAATGGGTTGAATTCATGTCTTACCGATCGATCTATACAAAACCTGGAGACGTATGTATGGTGGAAACAGAGTTGTATGATGCGTGCACTGAACCAGATTTTTTATGAAAACAGACTTACACCACTTTGGCTCTCAAAGGCTCATATGTTACTTTTAAGTAGCAAGTGATTATAAGTTCATCTGTGCATTTATTTATTTATTTAATAACAGATGGGCCTGGTGGGCCTTACATGGTTAATGTAGGAGGTACATTTATATTTTTTTTTTAACAATTGGTTATGGGGGTACAGTCTCATACAAAAACACCGCTAACTATATACAATCTTATAAATTAAAAAAAAAATTGATAGATTAAAATAATAAGTCTTAATAAAAGATAAAAGTAAATTTAATAACAAAAACAATGAAATTTATGGATTTAACAAAATAAATAATTGATTTATAACGGAAAAAAATGAATTTAAGAAAAAGGAGAAGAAAAAAGAAATTCAGATAAAATCAAATTTTAGAGTGACAACAATAGAACTGATAAATATAGAATTTATAACAGGATGTCCTACAGCGGCTTGGGCTTCGGTCTTCGGGCTGTGGTTGGGTTTCCCAAGTTGTAGGTAACTGTAGGTCCTTTAACTGTAGGTAACTGGGAGTGGAACTTCATGAACCTTTTACATGTGATCCTCTATTGTTTATATTTGTAATTCCCAATGCAATTGACTGTTTCTTAAAAACTAAAGAGCGTCCACTGCAAAAGATATGAGTATTATTCTCTCATATTCCATCCCGACCGATAATCCAAAGATATAAAAATCTAAAATTTATGAATTCGCTAAACTTCGATTGAGTTGCAATTTCGATTACACAAGCAGAACGTTAGTATTCCTTGCAGCATTAGAAGTACCTTGTACATTATAGTATGTACTTTATCCTTCGTGTAATTCATTGACCCAAATGCAGTTGACCCATTTGGATGTAATAAAATCGTGGGTCCAAGGTGAGTGAAACTATTTACGACCACTATAAACTTTTCACAGCTCTAGAGATAGATTTGGACATCCATCTGATTGAATAAATAATTTTCATATGCTCATACCCATATTCGTACGTTTTCATTTCCATCAATAAATGCTTCAAGGAAGATCTGCGTAGAGCCTGCTTCCAAAAAATACACCACGAAGGTTCTCCTTTCTAGATTAAATTATATAAATTAAAGTTTATATTAATTAGTATTAATATATAAAGTTAAAACATTTACACCCTTTAGTTCTATTACGATCAGGAAGTTGTTCTGCACAACTTTAGTCATACCTACAATGTCTTCAGGTTCCTGTTAGGTTGACCTTATTGCTTTAGTAAGACTGTATTGACATTTTTTGCATTTAAGGCAATACTCCAAGTAGGGCTAAAGGTGCAGTAAATAAAAATTCCTACAGATCTGACAAAGTCAGAGAGATAAACGTGACAAAGAGAAATTGATATGAGGTATAAGCAAAATTAGTAGGAACTGCTACAGTGGTAAGCACTAGTGATTTAAATTATAAAAAATAATATTTGGTAACATTCAACATGTTCAGCTTGTAATGAGGTTCTTTTAGAAAGCTCTAGACGACCAAGGCAGTCTTTGACTGGTTACTTCAACCATAAACAGAAAATCTATCACATAATCATAGTATTTAGCTTTATGAGATAAGGCAAGTTAATTTTTTGCGTTTTATGGGTAATTTTCAGAGATGTTTGCATACATTTTGCTTGAAGTCATACTTTGGAAACTTCTTACTAGATGTAAGAATTATTCCGTGTCCTGTGAAAATTTTAATTTATACATAAACAAGATGCCTACTATTAGGTAATCAAAAATATCATTTTTCTAAGAATAGCACATTCAGTAATTAAAATACGTATTTCATAACTTGTCAAATTGTTTTAATTCATTAATAAAACAAATTTTTGCAAAGTAGCATTGTGTAATGTTTGAAATTTGATTTCAGTATATTTTTAAAATCATTAAAAATATGATTTTAATTTCGAATTGAGGCAACTGATAAATCTACTTGACAATAAAAAAATGAGACCTTCGTTATTGTGAAATAAGTAATATTAAGACGAACAATTATTAATAAAAATTTTAATCAGAATTCAGGTTCGAACTATTGGTAAATTTCTTTATCTACTACTGTATTTTTTATTCCAACTAAAATAAATTTGAGAAGTTTTTTATTCTTAAACAATATAATAAGTAAAATAACATCAACAGAATAAAAAAGTTTTTTTTTTAAAGTGCCTAATAGTAATGGATCCACACAATTATTCTTATTTATTGCGAAAAATTAATAAATATATTTTATTTAGTATTCGATTCATCATATTTCTTATAATTATTGAAAATAATCAATAGTTGTATTTATAATTCGTTCTAAATCGAAAAAAAAAAGTATGCTTCATGAATAATTGCTGAATGTGTAAGTGAATATACCAATTATGTATTCATTTGATGAACCGTTAACATTGACGTTTTCATTGAATAGGAATAAGTTTCGATACAGCTGAGAAACGTATAGAAATATATTGTGCTACAATAAAAAAAGTCCAACTTAAATGCTTTGTTGATTGTCAACCATATTTTCACAAGTTTTTAACAGGTAGGGAATAAATTTGCAAGGATTGATCAAAGATACTATTAATGTATCTAATAATTTTTATTATGATAATGTTAATATATAATCTATTGTTCTATAAGAGGAAAATTAACAAAAGATTCTAAGAGATTAAAATGAAGAAGGATTTTGGATCTCTTAACATAATAATGACCATCCTTATTATTTCTATTCGGAATAAATAATATAAAAAAACTCAGTATCTTCATTAATTATAACAACTTATATCCATATACTCTCAACAATTCTATATAAAAATGTTTTAAATATTCAATGTTTTGGCCAAGGACAACTTATAAACTAACAGCTTTAATTACTATTTTATTATTAAAAATTTTAATATGAGACTATTAAGCCCATGTATAATAAAATATAGTCAATTTACATACAAAACACTAATAAATAAAGGAAAATCAATTTAATAATTATTAATTAACTTGCACAATTTTATATTTAATTATTCTAACTTTGAACTATTTCATTGAATATTAATTCTTTTGTTTGCAAACTTTGTAATACTACTATTGACGTGCTTATAACACCATATTATTTAACTTACCTCACAACCAGGTTCAGCAGATTTATGTTTGTATTGTCGTTTAATAGGAATTCATACTCGCCGTTCACGAGTCGTTCACGAATATATACGAACTTTGATTATTTTGATATATTTTAGAACATAAATTAAATTATAGTACATTCAAATAGCTTTAATTTGAGTGCTGGCAAACATTTGTGCGTCTGATGGTTCCTGAGATATAAATTTCTCAAAATAAATTACCTAACTACTAATCTTTCAGAAGATTTCTCAAAATAAATTCTCCAACTGCTGATTTTTCCGTATATTTTTATGTTGCTTTTTAAGTATATCTCAGGAACAATTGAACAAAAATTGGTGCATTAGGGCTCAATCTTTTGCAAGTTTTATAGACTTTAATTAATATTCTATTAGGTTTTTAGTTATTTTTAAAAATATGGAGCTCTGAATGAAATATTAATGTTTTGCAACAAATACCATTTTTTACTTTTCCTAACTGTACTTGGCAGACTCATCAATTTCGAATGGTAATTATAACTGGTTTTCATTAAAGTAATAAGAAATTGGGATGAAATAACTGACTGTTTTTTCACTTGGCTGTTGTACTTGTACAACTATAAAAGGCTTATAGAAGGAAACAAACGGTAAATAATTGCTAGCACAAAACTGTTAATTTAGTTGGAGATTGCAAGAAACACTACCATCAGGTGTAATGGGTTTGGGATTGGTAGTCTGGTACATAGAAGGTACTAGAGGGGTATCTAACAGTACCTTTGACAATGCCCGTGTCCTGCATTGTTCGACATAATGATGGGTAATTACCTGGATTATCAATGGGACAATGAGGCAAAGCTTCGGGGAATGGTTTCTGAGGCCAAGAGGAACCTCTGACAGGAAAACCTCACAGGAGAAAGTAATATTATGGCGAGTAAACAAGTTGATACATATTTTCGAACATATAAAAAAAAAGGAGATTCGACGAGTTGCGGATCCAATGGTTGAAAGATACTGCAGTGGGAAGAAATCCTATAAATACATTGGCGCAATGGTTAACTTAAGTGTCTTACGAAATAACAAACCTTCGCAGCTTCGATGATTACGTTGTTAAATTATTCCGCAGCAGTAAATGACGTTCGTGACTAGTATATATCGTATCTTGGTAAATGATTATATTACTCACGTCTTAAGGTGATGTATATATTCTTAAGAATACATCTAAATGTCATGTACATAAATTCTATAATAGTATGTTGGTTTCCAGCCAACTCCATTTTTATAGATGGTTTTTCTAAAGACCATGAGGTTAAGAAAATGTTTCATGATATAAAGGAAAACTAACGATAAAACAGTAGAAGAAATTTGTTAGCTAAACAAATTACTTTGTGGTTCCTACTGAAAATAATTATTAAATAAAAAGAACTTTTTATACTCTTTTTTATTTAACTTCACTTGATGTACTTTTTTTGTTTATTCAATAATTTTATAATACCTGTAATACTGATATGACATAAGGCAGTGTTTAGAACAGTACAAATATCTACGAGGCGATTGATTTTCGGTGGAGGATTAAACTTTTGTATAAATATGTGAAACTATTGTAAAATATATTTGTGGCAGCTTCTGCACAAGTAGAATAAGTCATATCGTGTTTAAATATTGTAATATGATACAATTGTAAAAATCATGTAATATTAAGTCATGGAGAGGCCTCTACGCAATATTAATATCAGATATTTGGATTGCCTAATTTATAATGCTAAACAAACAGAAAGCTCATACACATGAAAGTGGGTTGAGTTGAATCAGAACGCGTTGTGAAATGATATGTATTGAAACATATTTTATATGAGTTTTATTTCATAGGAGAAATAATTAAATGATATGAATTACAAATGGAGTCAATGTAGAATTACATCAAAAAACAATTCATGAAGTTCCTCTTTCAGTTACCGACAGTTGGGAGCAGTAACCTATAACTTGGGAAACCCAACCTCAACCTGAAGACTGAAGCCTAGGCTGCTGCAGGGCATCCTGTTATAAATTCTGTAATCATCAATTCTAATATTATTATAACTTGTATTTTATATTTTCTCTTTGTCCTTTTTTCAATTTAACTTGTTTTGTTTTTTCCATTAGAGGGTAATCATTATTTGTTTTGTTAAGTCTACGAATGTTGTTATTAACTTTACTTTTCTCTCTTATCAAAGATTATTTTTTTTATTATATTTTTTTTATTATAATCTAATTAGGGGTGTCTTTTGTACCAGTCTACACCCCCCCCCCGTAGCCAACTGTTTTAAAACAAAAGTGTAACTGTTATATCAACCATTATATCGGATCTGGTATAAAATAAAAATAATAACAAAAATATGACTTATGGGCTTAAGGAAACCTACAATATTTATAAAGCAGATTAAAATGACATCAAATTTTTTTTCTTGTGAGCCTCTATGATGTTTAGTCATGGTTAATAGTGTAAAATAGCTAGCAGCCTATATACACAACTGCTAATTCGCTCTAGGCAGGATGCTTTCTGTTATTTTGATTCTTATCATATACATACATTCTTAGGAACAATATTTTAAGAAGAGTGATAACTGAAATTTTCGAATTAATATCGAGGATGACAATCAAATAAATTGGGTTATGGCCTAAACACCGTCATGCTTTGATCCCTTTAGTGACAACCAAGAATATGGTACATACGCCAAGAATACCGGAAAATGTGGTAGGATTATCGGTAACGAAAACCTCATAGGCCTACATACAGAAAACAATTTAAATCCTTTGAAAATATTAGGATTTGCGTTTCAATCTATTATATAAAATGGGCAAATGGACCATACGCTGCATTTCTCAGAACGACTTTTTTTTTATTCGTCCCAGTAAACACAGGTCATCCCACGATGATCCTCAAAACTTGGCGTTACCATCCGACAATATAAATTAATTTTAGCCTTGTTATTATAATTTTTTTAAGCTGCTGTGTAATAATTTTTATTTGATCTGCAATTAAATCAGATCACTTATAAATTTATTTACAGATAGTATTCTCTTGCAATGGGAATAGTTAGACAATTTCGCATGCGTCTACTACATCCCATACTTTTAAAATTATTCGGCCGATGAAAAATCGTTCTCTAGCGTTAAAAGGGTTAAATTCAAAAAGTTCCGCCATGTCATAACGCCAGTCAGAAATTACCTGGGCAAACAGGAATGATTTAAATCCCAAACCGTTTGACACGGAACTAATCCCTTATTTAACTTCTATCAGCTCCTGTCTCTTCGCGATGACAGCCACTTCAGACAACAATTACGACCGGACTGAGGAGACCAAAAAAAACAAGAAAAAATGGAAAGTAAATCTCTAAAACTCCGGTTATTGGAAATTTCTAATCGTCTGCGGTGGAAGTGCGGTTGAAAGCGAGAGGGATAGTGTGATGAGTGAAAGTTCTTGGGCTGGTACTCCTGCTAGGGATATTCGTCTTGTAGATGTCCGATGACAGGGAAGGGGTTGGGTAATAACCCATTCTCGGACGAACAGTCTTCCCTAGGGATCATTCTCTGGGTTCTTCTGATTGAATTAATGGAGATCTTGAAGAAATATGTTTTTAAAAAATCATTATTTTTTTCTGGTTAATAATACAAAAGTTCACTTCACTTCCGGCATCCTATAATTTAATTTAATTGTTTCTTCAATATTCTACATTTATTACCATA
>NW_027115570.1:18369-19231 GCF_000696795.3 Halyomorpha halys
TCTTTCCGTTGATTATTATTTATATTATTTCTTTTTATTTTCCCAATCTATTTCATTTTTAAACTAAATAAAGAGGTTTAGAAGCCAAGGCATCCAAATACTATAAAAGAAGGTCTAAATAAGATTTAAAGTATTTTCAATAAACAAAATCCAGTACTACATTGTTTTTAATTTATGAGGTTTTTATTGTAATCAAATAAAAAATATGCACTTTATCTACTAGATTTTTTTAATTATCCATACAGAGATAAATTATAAATTTTAATAAGCATTTTACATTTGTCTTTTATGTTTTAAACTTTTTGTCGAGATTAATTATTTAATTATTTAAATATCTCCACTACATTGGTCGAGAGATTGAATGAATAAAATGATAAGAAAACAGTAATTTGGCAAAACATTATGACTACTAATAATAAATAAAAGGTCCCCTTTACACCAGAATTAAATCATATGTCTACAGAAATTTTCATTTTAGATTGAATTACTGATCTAATAAATTAAACTTCGAGATATTTTAATTTTTACCTAATATATGAGTTTAATTAATATTAGAGTTTGTTCCTTAAACAACCTCACTTAACCGGCAATGTTTCGCCCCGACTAGGATGTATAAGGGAGCAGTACCACATATCTGCTTTGCAGGTATAGCATTCACTAAAGACGCTTATCATCTACTGATGAACCCAAGAGATAGTCATTACAGAATATATTTAAAAGGCTTTCGAATTTGTAAAGCTAGTAATGCAAAATTCACAATATTTAAAAAAATAGAAGCTAGGCTCAGAGAAAAAACAGGAATCGAAATGTAAGGAACATTTCGTGTTAAATACTTATTATAGAGGATTACATTAAAAAAAAA
>NW_027115570.1:21266-70664 GCF_000696795.3 Halyomorpha halys
AAAAAATAAAATAAATAATAATAATAAAAATAACTCAAAGGACTATTAAGTGAATAATAAAGCTGCAAATTTACAATTAGTGAAGTAATATAATAATGAGGATAAAACAGAATGATACAGAATATACTTAATATGCTAAAAAGTAGTTTATAACGTTTATCTTTACAGAAGTAATAGTCTGTATGATATTTGAAAAAAATAAATTCACTAAGTATTCATTTCTAGTTGTTCAGAAAAAAAAATGTTTGATTTATGGAAACTATATCTTGGGTACCATTAGACGAACAGATGTCTGCCAGAACTAGAATGAAAGCTAGTTTAATGTGCTAAAAAGTAGTTTATAACGTTTATCTTTACAGAAGTAGTAGTCTGGAGAATAATCAATGTTTCGATTATAGGATTAAGCTTGAAATTCGATTTCCTCATATTGTACTATATATTTAAAAATATTCTTATATTTAAAAATATTTAAAATCGATTCCTTGATAAGAAAAAACGTCTAGTAAAAGTGAAACAAAAATAAAGCCATTGGTTTGAAAATACAGTTGTTCCTTCAATTACGGGCATCGGACCCTGTTCAACTTCCACTCCTCTTAGCCGTCCGTGTTATTTTCTCCTGATGGCATCAATCCTTAGTTGAAGGTTGTCAGCGGCCGGGGCTGAGGATGGCTGTTGGGGGTTAACGATCCGAAGGAGAGGAAGGATGATTGGCCCCAGGTGATTGTGCAGCCGGAATTGGGTGAAGGTGGGCGCTAGTCGCCCGGATAATGATCTGACTCACCGGCGGAATTGATTCACCGCTCCGAGTTAGCAAATTGAATCGTTGCAATGAGATAGTAATGAGCCTGGGGATCGGATTATATAACTCACTCCTCTAGCGGTCGCTGCTTTACTATCCTGCGTCCTTGTCAACCTGCGCAACCAGATATTTACGCAACGCTTGTGTTAGCCGTACATAAGTGCCCCTATAACGGTGCCCTCAGCCTTTGTCACATATCCTGCCTCAGGTTTCAGATCTATCCTGGATTACATTTTCCGAACGATAAAGTCTCTTTATACATTTTCCGTGCGCAATAAATAGTAATAAGAGCAAGTTATTGGCTTTCTAGTTGTTGCAATATAGGTTTATAGGCCTACTGCTACAATGTTATCACAGTTAACATTTGAATCTACATTTCACATAAATATCGCAGAACCCTGTTTATCCGTCCTCATGAGACCGAAACATGTCTGTTTAAGCAGAAGGTTCGATTAAACCTTTGTTCATAAACTTCTATATTAATTTAACTTAAACATTAAGTAGACATTAAAATACAATACGAACGTTGATATATAATTAATAGGTACATTAATCAAGCCGTTTTCTAGTTTTAGCCACTCTTTCTATTTAACTAACTTAAGTCTCCTGCTCTCGTTTTAAAGGGGATATAGGATCGTCACCAAATCGGTATTATTATATCATCCTCTTGAGAGATTTTTACATGTCGCACATCGACCAAAATACTCGCTATAAGTATCTGTTTCAAAGATAAGTAAGGTTTCTACGAAGGGCAGAAGTGGCGGGTTCAAGGCGTTTTCCAGTTTTAGCCATTCTTTCAATGTTGCTCAATTTAACTAACTTAAGTCTACTCTTCCTCTATTTATTATTATTAACTATATTACTTTAAAATGTATTTAATTTAAATAAGTTATTTCTTTATGCATACAATCTGTAAACTTAAAGACGGCTGTCAGTTGTTCATTCTATTAAAAAAAAAATAAGTTGAAATTATTAATGGAGGTTCATTTTACGCTATATATCAGTTTTGAAAAAATAGGATTATAAGTATTTAAAAAAAAATATTCACACAAATCTAGCAATGCACCTAATTTTGAAATAAAATATGAAGTAGATTAGATTAGATTTTTATTGAGGGCGATCAACATCTAGGTTATTACACCCTTTTTACTTCATCTATCTTCTTGACTTATAGTTGAATGTAGACTATTTCCTTTTTACACTGGTCGGTATTGGTGGATTATATTTTAGTATAAAGTTGTGTTTCTTTGAGAAATTTTATTATTTTGTCTATGGATTCTTCCGAGTCTTTAAGGGCCAATTCTCTTGTTCGTGGAATTTTATTATTTTCGAAGGCTTGACGAAATGATGGGCATTCTTCAATTATATGCTTTATTGATAATGGGGAATGACAGGTTTGGCATATAGGCTGATCCTCTTTTGTGATTAAGTGAAGGTGAGTTAATTTGGAATGTCCTATTCTGACTCTTGCTACAACCACTTCTTCTCTCCTGTTTCCCCTTATGACACTTGTCCACTTTTGTGTATTTTTTTTTACATTTCTCAATTTATTGGTGAGTGGTACGGTGGCCCACATTGAATCCCAATTTTTTCGGATTCTGTTCCTTAAAAATGCCACAAATGTCTTTCGGCTCGTAAATTTGGAGTGGTGGAACGTTCATTGTAGCAGCCTCTTTAGCCGCTTTATCCGCTGCCTCATTTCCAGCTATTCCTGAGTGCCCCGGAGTCCAGAGAAAGGAAACACTTTTTTTATGATGTTTTAGCATGTCTATATAGTTATGAATTTTGTCTATCGTAGGTCCGCTTTGATTGAAATTTGATAGACTCTGGAGTGCTGACATTGAATATGAAGTAATATTTAGTTTTCAAAAGAATAGTTTAATCATTATTGGTTTTGAAAAAGATATAACAGAAGTGTGGAGTATCTACAAGTAATATTGAATAATTATGTATGAATAATAGAATTTTTACTTTTATTTTTTTTTAATTGGTTTTTTTGTGGGATTACGAGATATTATAAGTGATAGTATTAAGCAATTACAAACAAAGGTTTTGTTTTGTTCCAATACTTAATTTGTTATTTATATATTTATACATTATAAACGTAACTGATAAAATTACATTAACAATGTTCTTTTTTTGAATCAAGACGCTATTCCTTTATTAATACTCAAAATTAGACAGAATAAATTCCCCGCTTACACCTAATTATATTTTTAAAAAAATTCAAATCTGTAACACTACAACCCATGAAGGACCAAGGGTTGAGTACTTTGTGAGGAAGTGTTATCACTAGACCAACGGTTGGTTGTGCAAGGAGATGATTTAGTCAGTATCACGCTAAACTGCAAGATTTTTACGCAATTAAGAGATGGCATGGATCCCAGAAAGGCTCTAGAATCTACAGAGTTGACTCACGGCTACAGTGTAACAGAAAACAATTTTGTATATTTATTACTATTTAAAAATCACCAAGGTATTTCAGTAGGATTGAAGCTTGAATTTCTTCATAAGTACATAAGTTTACGACTCTTCTTACGAAACGATTTAAATCACGGTCAGTCCCCTCCCGAAATCAAAACAAGCAATAACCGCAGAGGTGATTACACGGTGAAAAAAAAAATGAGCTACTCAGGCCAAGAGGTATGTAAACACGTGTTTTACGGTTATGCAAACGGGACGGCCAAAAAAGTTATTGGGCATTATGTAGGAGGGATATATAATAGAAGGGAGAGGGTCCCGTGATATGCAGATTCCGATCCGGCTGCGTCAGCCGGGCATACCCGACGCCCACTACCTCTGGTATCCCGCAACTTCTTGTTCTGGACGGTCACAGCGCTAATAGCCTAAGTGGAAATGTCAATCCGGCCCTTGCTTGTTAAACTATCAGAACCGTGGCAGTGAACTTTTGAAACTAGAAAACCAAGCTAACCTTATCCTAAGTGGTAACTGTTAATAAAAATGCTACTAAGGAACCGATAAAGGAAACGCTATTTTCTTATTTAAAAGTTCAAGTCACGGTCTTAATAGTTTAACAAGTTGTAACTGAAATACCGTTGTAAGAAAAAAACAAATAAATAATCAACAACCAGTTTGGAAAAAAAATTAAAATCTAATGTAATGTAAAGTATTTTTTATTTAAAATGAGATAATTAATTCAGATTTTCATGAAAATGAATGCTTTAACATGAACAATTTTCTTTTGTTTCTTTTTGAGGAGCTGAATTTTTATTATTGAATAACACTAATAGCTATAGATTGGACAAATAAGGAACTATACCTCCATTTCGCAAACAAAAAAATATTACGAACCTTTATTATTTTTTTTGTGGGATTCATTTTAAAAAAATTAACTAACAATCTGAATGGTTGAGGAAAAAATCTCCCTAGGACCACATTAAACCCACATTGTATAATAAAAAAAATCTCCTTAGGACCATATTAAACCCACATTATACCATTAAAAAAATCTCTAAGGGTACATACATCATATAATTAATTTTATTTTAAACATGGAAACTGATTGTCGACTTCGACTATTACAACATTTACTAGACAAACGGTCTAAATTACCAATCCATTACAAAAGACTGATCTACAGGACTGTTATAAGCCCTATCTGGATATACGAAGTTGAGCTTTGGGGGTCCACTAAACCATCAAATTCCTCCCGAATCCAATCCTTACAGTCCAAAATCCTTAATGCTCCTTACTTTGTCACAAATCAAGTCATCCATCATGACCTCAAGGTCCCATATGTCGCCGATTTGGCCAAAACCAGATACCATTCCTTCCATGGAAAACTTTCCAACCACCCAAATCCACTTGTTTCTCTGGCTTCCTCCTCCTAGGCGTCTGAAAAGTAGATAGCCTCGAGATCTTCTCCTCTAGAAATGTTATTAGAGTTCTATCAATGGGTAGATTCTCCACATGTTTTTATCATGTCACTTTGTCGCCTACAGCAAATTTACTTGTTGTATATATGTTACACAGTTGTAAATAACAATAAATAAATGATTTAAAAAAAAGATATTTTATACATATACATCAACATTACATTAAAATTCTTAAATTTCATAAATACTACTCAGTATATTATACGGAATATATTAGTTGTCATTTTTTCTTGAGCCTTTTCATCTGCAATATTAATATATAAAACATAAAATTTATTTTTTAAGTAACATATATTACTTTCAAAGCTATAGAAAATATGCTGTTATATTCCTATTTTTGGGAAAATATAATTTGATTTTGAGACATACTTAAAAAAAATGTTTACCTTAATTTTGAACTCCCAAAGAAATATCGTTAAATAAGAAATCTACAACAAAAAGAACTAATTTGATGCAAGGGAAACATGGTTTAAAACGAATAAAGTGACACTTTCTGATAGTGTATTTTGTGAAGATTAAAAATTTGATAATTTTAAATTTTCTTTTGATTAAGTTAAAGAAAAAATAAATTATATCTAAACATTAGATGTTTAATAAGAAATATTTTCTTTCAATTAATATATATTTTTACAGGTAATATATAAAAATTTTGTTATAAATATTTTTTTGGGTAATATTAATTAATATACTGTAGTTATAAAAGCCTCTAGCGAATAACTGCAAAGAAACAGCTTGTATTACAAAGAATTTCAAATAAACTATCACAAATATTTCCAGGAGTTGTATATTTGAAAATAGATTTTAATATGTTGAAGAGAAATAGGCAGAAAAGAAATATAAAATATATACATAGATATAGAAGAAAACTATTTTTTAAGTTAAAATAAATTAAAAGTTTTTAATACTATAAAATAAGGTAAGCTTAATGTGGTCCATAAGATTTAAGTTTTTTTTCCTTAGACTTTATCTTTATTTTTATTTTTATCGGGTAATAAAATTGGAAAAGATAAGAGCCATGGAAGATTGAGTACAGTTACAAATTAACTTCTTCTTTGAAATAATTAAAGAATAAATATAAAAAGACAACTTTCTAGGAAGTTAAAAAAGCTAGGATTAAATAATCTCCCTATAGATACTCAATGCAGGGGGTCATAGATGAATGGTAAGCCCCGAATCCTTATGCAACAGAACACAACACAAGGGCATTATGCATGACCTGACGTGAATGATGCAGTTTACTCCGTGATGTTGACTTGCAACTAGCGTGATATTGCACTGCAGAACTATTCTCGATTAACCGAATCAGTTCCTTTGTGGACAGTTTGTGTATAAGCCATCCAATGTAGTTTTACATTAACACACGTAAGCTAAGGATAAACGTTAGAATGTATGCATATCTTAATGTTTATCCTTATTATTAGTAATTAAACTTTTCTTGAATGGGTAAATCAAATTTGGATTCACGAAAGAATTCGAGGAAGAATACATGATAATTTATCCAAACCTTAAGATATAATTCATATCTTACAACAACATAATTTATAAATCTCATTTTTTGAGGTATCTAATTTCAATAATGAATAAAAAAAATATTAGTCAATTCTTGTACTTCTCAGTAATACCTCATACATATGTCGGAATGTAAAGTTAGAACTAAATTAAGTAAAGTGCTTGAATAGAGAAAATGCGAGAATAGAGAAAACTACGTAGTTTGAGGAGAAAATTTTGATCATTCTCAATTTTTTTATCCTAGTTTAAGAACGTATTTATGAGAATTCTGTGAAATTTTATAATGAACCTAGGAAAGACACAGAGGTGATTTTTTTCAGATAACTTTTTTGATTGGAAAAATTTTATTAAAGAGTTAAAATATAGATGGGAATGTGTATTTATTTTATTGCTACGTAAATTTAATTTTCTTTGTCTTATACATAAATTTTTTTATATAGTTTCATATTTTTACTAATACAGATCAACAAACTCTCTGTGTAGCTCAGTTGTGACTAATAACTCTTACTAGAATATGATAATAGCCTTCATATAAATATCCAAGGAGTTCTGACGATAAAGAAAATACACATTTTGGTTTCAATAAATTTGATTTTTAATTTTTTGTATAGTAAATAAATATATATATATATATCCCATAAAACTGATCTAGAACAAAAATTGAGTCAGATTTAAAAAACAAAGAAAAATTCTAAGGAAACCTTCCTATCCATGAAAATGAAATTATATCTATTTTTTCCTCAAGTAATCTATTAATTCCTCAAAATAAAGAGAAAAAAATAATTTTGTTTTTAACTCAATAGTTGCCTAGAAGAGGGTTAAGAATTGGTTAAAGAAAATAACAATAATAATAAAATAGAATATGATAAATAACCATTTATCATTTCATCTGATCCATTAGGCGTTTGATTTTCTAGCTAACAGCCCTGAAGAAGGCTAGAAACTCTAGCCGAAATGTTGACACAATAAAATAGGTAAATCCAACTTATTTGTGTTTCTCTTTGACCGCACCCCCAACCATCTTATCCTCGTACTTCATCCAAGGTCAACTATCTCTCATAAGTAATAATAAAATCATTTACTTTCATAAATATTATTTATAAGTTACTTATTTCAAACACACATTTTTTCCTCTTTATCAGTATACAGTATAAAATAATCACATATTTATGCTATTTCGTTGTTTTCAACGAAACTATATTTTAAAATTTTCAAGCAATTTCCCACTTTATTGCATACAAAATGTAATTGTTGACATAATTGCTTACATGTTCTCCCAAATAATTTTAATTCCTCCGTTTATTAAAAAAATAAATAAATAATTTCAGACTAATTTGTTTTTCAATTATAATGAAAATATAAATTGAGGTTAAACATGTTTATTTTATTATTACTCCACTCCTACGTTTCGGTCATTTCGGCTATTATATTTTAGTATCAAAATAATTCATTTAATCTAATATTATTCAATTTATACTCTCTATTATAACATTATTACTCACTTTGTCTAAAAGAAAACAATAAATAATGTAGTGGGAAACATCATGTCGATTTGTTCTGCAAGAATGACCTTATGAAAATAATAATCACCAGGAGTTAATTGTAAATTGAATGCACATGAGATGCAAACACGTATTACTAGACATGAAATTAGCACTGGACATTAATAAACATTTATTATACAATGGCGAAAGAAACAATGCGTAGTAATAGTTAATTAAAACCCTGAGCTGGTTCTAGCCGCACCAATTGGCTACCAACGCCATTTCAATGACGACAGAGCATATGCAGGAAATGATCTGTGGCTTACAACGACCGAATAGAAGTGATCTAATAGATCGTTATGCAACGCAACGAGATTGGACAACCGACGGTGTGCATAAAATGTCTTGTAACTCCAGCGTAAACAGACAATTATTTACAAAAGGATGGCGAGGAATGTGCATATGATTGGATTGAAGTGAGCAAGAAACAAGACAATAACTAAAAAACACGAGTTGGTCCCGTTATGATGGATAACCTGCTGCAAGGCCTCCTTGAATAATGTATGATTCAATTCCTTCGTTATAATTTTTACTTGAACACAAATTACACTACTAACAATAAGTTAAAAATCAATACTAAAGGGTATATTGCTTAGATTTTAAGCCAGGCGATGTGACGTACTTAAAAGAAAGACAATAGGACACAAATACTGCTTTAAAATAATAAATTTGTCTTAAACAACCGGGAAATTCCATAAATATATATATAACACCAAAGGTAGTCCATGATACAATAAGATTCACAATTCTTCTCAAAGACCAGATTCAAAGAACGCGTATTAATTTTTCCAACAGCATCCTATCCAGTTGCCAAAGCTATGCTTTTTAAACAAATGTACAATGATTATAACTATTTTTTGCATCAATATAATGTTTAAATAGTAATTTAACACTGTTTCTTGTAACTCAAACCAAAATTATATTGAGTGGAAACCAGGAACTTGAGAAGGTGACAGTAGATTTCGCATTCAGAGCAATGTTTATTTGAGCTAAAGGAAAAAGAGAAATGTTTTTATGGTTTACTCCTCGATTTAGCAATCATCAAACACACTCTTAGTCAGATCCCCATATTTCGTGTTTTAAACAAATAACTTACGATTTATAAACAAAATAATCGTGGGAGGCATTAACTAAGAAACAAATTATATTCTGTTAAGTTTCAGTGTTACAAGCTTTGAAAACTATTTTGTAATGCATCCGTTGAGTTTATATGAGGGCTATAATTTTATTATATATTCTAATCTGATAATACAGCTTTTATAAAATTTTTAGTAATTTTCCAAAGATTTTGTTCATAGTCTAAGTGATTCATAATAGATTAAGAAATTATTAAACATTAGCTTTGATAAAAATCTAAATATATATACGTCAGATAAATTCTCTAAACAAAAATACGATTATAGATAAAAAGTACGGTAGAAACTAATTACCACTCACCCAATATTTCAGCAACAAAAAAAAATTCAACTCACCTGAAAAAAATAAATAAGCATAAAATTAAAACAATATAAATAAGGAATTATAAATATAAAATAAGGTACTCTTATAAATAAACCAAAAATACAGTGTATGACTTATTTATAAATGTTACTATTCAAATTAATTTTTAAAAACCGCTTTGCATACACTCTATACTCTAGGCCCCAAAACTACTAAAACCACAGCTAAGTATCTCTTTGTACACATTAAAGTAGATCAACGGTAGAAAAAGTTCTATATCTAATCCGATTTAAATAAGAAATGCATAAGGCAATTTATTAATTCATATTCTGTTTCTCTTTTTTAAAGGGATCGGAAAAAAAAAAATTAAAAAAATCACTCGGCCTATCTTCAGACTACAATTAAAGGGTTCCCTACTAATTAGAAAAACAAATTGTAGCTGTCTTGGGACTGGCCGACAAAGATAAAACATCTGGAAATGTATTAAAAATTATATTTATTTAAAAAAATGTATTTGAACATTTTTCAAGATATTTCAATTCAAATTTTCAAAAACTCGTTATAATTACATATTTGAGACTATATTTTTCCTCTCTCTTTTGGTATTGAATAAATATAAAATTTTGAACGATAGATAAGAAGAGGATCAGATTTGAACATTTACGTCACAGTATGTAACTCCGATTTTTAGTTTTCCAGAAATTTTAATCTCAATTCTGAACACAGGGAGTGATGCCTCAACACTACTGTTTCATCTCATGCGTTCCTTCGCGTCATGAAATAAATTTAGTCCCTAATAATATTTTTTTCTTAATTTCTAATTCTCAGGAAATGAAAACATAAAAATTTTTTTTTTACATTGCTATTCAAAAAGTATCAAAGTGTTTAATTCTCGGCTAATATAACAGAATAAATAACTACCACAGCTGGATTCAAACCCGGGTGTTAGGGCTATTAGCACAGTACCTTCTCCACTAGGACACAATACTCCTCTTATTTCAAAATATTATAATTATATACAATTGGACTTATTTGGTTAGTCACATGTAAAATAACAATTAATATTGGGGCAATAAATAATACTTTATCATCACCTGCAATTTTAGGTATTTTTATTACATTTTATTATTCCAAGTAAATTTGTAGATTTAATTACATTTTAAAGAAAACTTTTTTTTTATACTTACAATAACAATTACTTATATAATATTAAATCAAAAACCAGACAACTCTTAATTTTATTTTAAGCCTATAATGTTTTTTTTTTTTTTAATTTTCCAATTATTAAAATTAATTGATTCTGCTCAATAAATTCCGACTGATCTAAATATATTACATACAATTAATTTAAAAAGAAATAAGTCGAAATTATAAAGAGGGTAACAAATTATGGTAATGACCTTGGAACCACATTATCCCGCAATTAACCCTTAAATGGGTTTGACCCTCTATACTTGTTACCTATCCTCAATTAACCCATTCCCCTTCCTTAATTAACATAAACGTTTTATAATTACCGACTAACTGACAGGAGCCTGTTGGGTCGTTCTCCTCGATCAAAAACCCGAGGAAGTGAGAGCAGCAATTCGATTGAAGACAATTCCTTCCGGCGATTAAGGTATATTTTTGTGGTCTGAGCCATGGATGTCTAGATAGCTATGGGATATGTGACCATGTGCTTGGGGTTTCTCTATGGTCCCGCCCATATGGCTTCGACATGTGTCATCGAGATAAGACTAGACTAGACCTTAGATGACTTTCTATTCTTGACGTTCCTCCATCAGAGAGACCAGATCTACAGGGCCAATCTTGAGTGAAAGTCTGGTATTTAACATTGCGTAGGGGAATTACGATCCACGGTGGTGGTGTTTAACTTGTGAAAGGTGTTATGTAAAATCTATCGAATGGACTATTTGGCTTTGATGGGCTATTATTTTATCTTTGCCCATTCATCAACTATAATCTTTCTTTTCTTTTTTTTTTTAAATTCATCTTCATTTTGTTTATTGTAGAACTAATAGTCAATTAATGTACGCTATGAATCATCAACAAAAAGGGATAGTTCGAAGCTGTAAGAACGACACAGTTGCTACCCAGAAGCACTCCACACCAGTATATAGTTATATACTAATATGATATATCAGTAAATTCATATAGAAAAAAAAATTCTTGTGTTAAATTGTAATGGTTAAAAAAAAAAAAAAAAAAAAAAAAAAAGCTAAGGATATTCTTTCTTTAGAAAACATAAAACTGCTTAATATAGAATTTATCATAAATATTGTATATTCTATTACACAACGGTAATACTGGTTCTCTGTTTAATATTTTGTAGCTAATTATTTTCCAAAGAAATTAAACTTCCGTAATTTAAATTCATAAAATGATATTCAACTTCATAGATGTTTTCTATATCTAGGACCGTTATATGTCCTAGTAGAAAATGGTTTAATATTTGAACTCAACCTTAAATTGCTAAATTATTACTTCTTTTTGTATATCATTTAAACTGCATATCACTTTTTGCCATCACTTAAACATATTTTTGTAGACCTAAATAGAAGGCTAGCGACCTAACTCATCCTTCACTGGCTTTTAATACCAATGACGCGGTTGGGAGAAAAGCGCCGGGATCTGCGCTCTTACATCCACAAGTAGGGGTAGTGCTCGGTTCGGAGTTCCCCACACTGAATGTAAATATTGTAAACATGAATGATTGTGTTTATGATATTATTTTACTTTAAGTTTAAATTTTTGTTTTCTATTCTATTTCTTATATTGTATCATTTAATTTATATATTTGTAAATATGGTATGAATGAGCTCAATGATTTCTATTGCCATTGTCTGTAAATATAAAACAGTAACATTGCACATTAAAAAAAAAAAATGAAGTGCTTGAGCTAAGGTAAACAATATGATGCAAATTCTTCAGTAGAAATTTCGAAAAATTCTACAATTCTAATTTAATGTTTTATATTGTTCATATTCGAATAATGGTGTTGTACAAACAAACATAAAAAATAACTTTATCGAGAAACAAAGAATTATTTAGAATACAATATTGTAACTTGTCAGACATTCACATCAATTCATCAAACTACCTAATCAGTTCATTTACTTATAATTTTTAGAGGTAAAGTACTCACAACGTCAGTGAAGTTGATTATATATATATTAATATACATATACCTTCTTCTTTTTAATTTAAGGTTCGGTATTAAGTCCCATATTCAAGTAATCAACTAATAAATAAAAATAAAATATTTAAATTATACAATCAATTATTCATTTAATTAGTACTAATTTTTTTAAATAATTATTAACCCATCCCTTTATTGTACTAATGGAACACGGTGCAAACAAAATAGTAAATGGTTAATATACAGAGTAAAACAAAATTAAGATGTAGAATGAAGAGTTGACAGTGTAATATAAATCATTCTTTATGAATATTTAATCGAGTGATGATGGAATATTGTGATCTCGAAATTTAGCTTAATTTAAATGAAAATATGTGTTAAATAATATAAACAATTATATGCGTGTCAATGGCAAAAATTTGCTTTGAAGACTTCCTCTACTCTGCTAATTATTAATAAAGATATGTAACCAGCCATTTGAACAAAGATTTGCTCTATGTAATTTCGCAAAATATTTAGTGAATCAAAAGATTTCTAAAAAGAGCAATAACCATATTTCAGAACCCACCCAACCCTATGACGCCAAACCTCTTTTGGAAGTAGCGATTTGAAAAGTAATGTTTATAAAGTAGCAATATAGGACTACTTTATAAGTGGAACGATCAAGAGGCGAGTGAGTGCTACTGAATCTCTAAATCCTTTGAGAGCCAGAGTGTACTATCCTAAAGTTTAAAGAAAGCTGAATTTGAAGAGTCAAAGTACTGTAAATCTTACCATCTATTGGCTCTATAGATAATTTTATTAACCTCTAGAACATTCAGAAGATATAGCCAACTTTGATTTCAAGTGGTCAATGATAAAAACTTTAAAATGCTATGTAAGTAATCCATTTCAAAACTGGTCTAAAACAATTCGACAACATTTCAATCACAAAAACTGTGATTTACTATAACTGTGGTTAGTATAATTAAAACTATGGAGGAAGGGCAAACTTAAACACAAAGGTTGAAAATGGTTCGAGTGCGGTCGAAATAATTCAAATTATAAATAAAATAATTATTATGAGCCAACATTTCGCCCCATATGTGGGAATTTTTATAAAATGAAAAAGTAAATTAAAGAGAATAAAAATAAGAGGAACAGTGAAAAGTAAAAATAAAAAATATCTAAAAATAAACATTAAACAATTAATAAAAACGAAAATAATAACAAATAAAAAAGCAGATAAAAGAAAAAAAAACCACTGTACACTCTAAAGGTGGCAAAATACATACATCTCCTCTCCTACATAAAATACATAAATATATAAAATACATCCTCTCCAGTGATACGCAACAACCGTTTGATAAACTAAAAAAATTTACAGACAAATAAAACAGAAACAAAACAATCACAGCAGTATAACAGATTAAAAAAAATTAAATACATTTAAAAAGAACTAATTCTTAAATTTAAAAAAATCACGAAAAATGAAAAATAAAAACAACATATATTTCATGTAGATGACCGAACTCAGGAGCGTACATCAATCGTAAGTGTGAAAAATCTTCCAAAATTAAATTTGTCTAATCATGTTGATGAGTGTGATTTCTGTGTGTGTGAGTGATTTTTTTTGTTTTAAGCTATCCAACAAACAATATTTCGTTCAAGTCAATACTAATGAAATTTAGTGTGAAAATTTCATGTTTTCGGAGCTAGGTCCGTTTTTTGAAATATTTTTTTCTAAATATCCACGGCCACATCCAATTTAATACTGGAAAAATTCGTTTTTACACTTTTTTGATAGAACAGAAAAAAACTTTGTAATAAAGCTATTTTTCCATAAAATGGTATAAATTGGAGCAGCTTTTGTGTAAGCTTCATTGACCTATTGAGACGTATGAAGTCAAGGGCATTCTTGGATGGTGTGACCAAAATGAGGCGAGAATAATTATCAAATTAATTACTAAGAATCAGAATGACATTTAATTTATAGGAAAAAGTTATTTTAATAATGCAAAAATTAAGATTTATATTTATACACCTGAAAATATTAGCAAAATTAAACAAAAAATAAAATAAAAGCATTCCATGGAATTAAGCACTCTGAATAACATAGAAATTCATTAGAATTACAGAAAATTTAAACAATTTAGAGGTTTTTGCACAAAAACGGTTGTGCAAGTGCTAGTGTTAGTTGTGCACCATTGTGCAGTGTATTATCATTTATTTGTCATTATTTTTTAAGACTGTCTAAATGTTCAGATAGGAACAAACAAGAAAAAAACATTACTTCTTTTTCTAGATAATTATAGCTAAAGGACAAGTTAATTACTAAATGAAAACTGTTTTCTCTTAGAAAAACAAAATAACATATAAGGAACAAGAAACACTGGTAACCATACGTTCACCGGCATCGCTTTTAAATCTCTAACACAACAGTTTCATCAAAACTTATAAAAGCACTCACTGGATATTTCCAGCCATGTTAGTTCAGTCCATAGTTGGGTTTGTTTGGAATCCCAGCTCAGTTAGGAAGTATACGCGATCGTTATTCCCTTTTGTACTGACTTATGTAAGCCCTCGTGTTGTGTTTTCTTACAACTCAAGCAAGGTGAATGATTCCTCAATGGCTCTGGTGAATAATTCAACAGCTTCTTAAATTTCTTCACCTCTGTGGAGTTTCTTTGGAACCGAAATCTTTCGTTCAAGATTTTTAAGAAAATTTTTTCACCTTCCTGTAATAAATTTTATGCTTGTATATGTTGTTAATGATAATATCTATCATTATAATTTTTAAAAAATTGTGGATGTACTCATATTTAACATACATAAAGAAGGAACTGAATGCCATGTATGACATTGGGTTTTTAATAAAATTCATTAAAAAGAAATGTTAATTATTCATTAAAACCTAATTCTCTGTTTATACACCAATATTGTATCCCAGAAAGGTTAAATTTTTATTATATAAATATTTAGTGCTTTTCTTCTCTTACTCCATAAAAATTCGAAACTCAATGCAGCAATATAAATAATAAAACCTATTTAACAATTATTATTTAAATATCAGTTTAAAATACCCTATTACAACGGTGGTATTCTTTCTCTGCCTGGCTCCATATGTCTAAAATCCACAAGATATTTCGGGAAACCACTGGTTCTAATCCTTCCTTTGTTTGTATTTTGCTGAGCCTTCCACAAATTTATCAACTCTCGGTTCTTCCCTTTTTAATTTCCTTACTACTTTTTTTCATTTTCTTATAAATTTAAGTTATATCTGTATAATAACCCTTTAATTTTAATTTGGTCGGTCTTAAAATGTATCACTTTATTTGTATTTATTGATAGCTTCTTTTAGTCTCCAACTTTTTGTATTTTTTCTATAACTAAAATTTTGGAGTCTTCAAAATTGAAATTATACTGGGATGGGCCAATTGTTATTTTTACAATTACTTATGCTGTTTCATCCTCAATATACTTTTTAAAATAAAGAAAAATATTGGGGAGGAGATAAAAATAAATAAGTATAATAAGTATTTACATGAATACATACTTTTTAGAAAATCGAAGAATATAATCAGAGACTGGTTTCGTAATTCAGCATGTTAAATGTATTAAATAGAAAAACTCATGTTAAACGGAGAAATAATTCCTCCTTTTACCATGTTAAAACGATATAGCATATAACACGGTTGAGAGTCTGTAACTAGGTCTAATAAATGGAGAATGACGTGAGACCAGCTGAGCACGTCACCATTTTGTTTGTTGTCGTGTTAGGATGCTTGCTAGATTTTTGATAATATTAGTATTTGGCACCCAATGGCCAAACATTAATATTACCAATTTAGGCATGTTGTAATAAATTATTTTAATCAAACCTCAGAAGTAAACAATAACAAGAAGTTTTGAAAAGAAAGGTTATAAAACAAGTTGCTCAAAAAATCTGCTAGGAACTCTTATGGACTTAACATTTATTATGATTTTAAGTAGGGATGCTCACAATCTTGTACTTATAACATTTAACATGGTATAACTTAACATCATGAATGTTAACTACACTAGTAATTGACTTTTACGTTGTCGTATACAAATCTTATGTAATGTACAAGATATAAAGGGATTTTTTTTTTGCTAAACGAAATAATATATCAAATAAAGGATAAGAAAAATGTGTAATATAGAATGATTTAATGATTGGAGATGAGCTGGTGCAGCTATAAACGTTCATTTTAATAAAGACTATACGATATTATTGAGATTTTATTATAGTGCACCTGAATCGAAATCTGCAAATGTACTGTATTGAACGATCTGGAGTTGCTTTTATCACAATGAGAAGCTGGAGCAAACCTCGTTGGGGAAAAGGTGTAATACGGCACTAACACTGTAATATATCAGACGTAGACATGGTTTTCGCCCCCCTTGTTGACTCATAGACAGCTATGTGTACTACAGAGTACACGACTTCTATCTCTCGAGGACCGATATGATGGGATTATGTTATACAGCTAAGAGCGCAATTAGAGGTGGAGATGCAGCCCTTGCACCCCAACCCAGATGCAAATGAAAACCTTAAGGTATAACTTCTGGGCCTACAGTCCGCAGCGGGGATGAGTGCTCAGCCGGGAATTCGGTATGACTCAGCCGGCACCGGATTCCGGGGCTCACCCCTGCCCTTCCCCGTGGCTACGGATGCCTTTAGTCTCCCCAGGCCTTTATCCTCTTCCTTTCCTTCACATGTGGAGCAAACGAAAGATTCTGAATCTTTGTAAATACTAACACCATTAATGGTCAATAAATAAATATGAAGATTTATTAAGTATAAAGAACCTAGGGAGTTTGACACAAGTAGAATGTCAAAAAATGACCGAACTAAGCTGCGTTTTACAAGTTTTAGATGAAAAATGTTTCTCTATTTATTGAAATTTACAACTAAAAATACAACAACTAAGTGAGATGTGAATCGTACAGTGGTATGAAACAAACATGTGGAGAAACTGATAATTGCTAGCACTCCAGTAACATTTCTACATTAGGTGTCGAGGCCATTTTCAGGAAGATTATCAGGAAGGTAAGAAGAAGCGAGGATAGGAACAAGTTGGTGTGGGTTGTTAGGTAATTTATTATAAAATGCTCTTGTATGGTAATCTTTCTCAGTAACATAACATTGTTCTAACACAAACCTCCCTCCTCCACAAACCACAATTTTCCTCCCCCTTTTCTTCAGTATATGTTGGTATATTATGGAATTAGTGCGGTATATATATTATTTGATTAGTTTATTGATGTGAGGTGTCATGATTTGGTCCACATTTTTGGAATCTTTGGTTTTTCAATTCTACTGATGTCAAAATCAACGAAAATACCATAATTAGTTTTTTACTGCTATTTGAAAGACTTACGGTTTTATCTAGTTTTGTGGTTATGTTTGATTGTTTCCAATGAAAACCTGATTTTATCATATTATTTCCACTGCATTTTAAATATGCTTTAAGTATAATTTATACTTTTTTTTTATATAAAAACTAGTGAGTATTTTTTATATTTATCACATTTTATATTCTGTACAGTTGTAAATAGCAATAAATAAATAAATATATGCAATACTTTTATTTACTATACCTTTTAAATATTTGTTACCTATGAAACTATAATAGATATTTATATATACATTATTAATAAATTTAAAATTTTAACAATTTGTTATACATATAAATTTAATTTCCTATTTTTTAAAGGAGAAAAATGCTTTGGTTTAAAAGTGATAATATGTTTAGAGAGAAATATAAAAATAATGGGACAAAAATGAAGGTAAAAAAAGTAATAAAGCTAAAAATAAAACCAAAACATATGAAGAAAAAAATCATGTATTATAGATTAATTTAATTTATACTACTACTATGTATATAATATAAATTAAATAAAAAATATATGGAGAAAAAAATCATGCATTACAGATTAATTTAATTTATACTATTCTTAAGTATATAATATAAATTAAAAAAAAATGACGAAAATGGTCAGGGGAGCGGTCAAAGAAAACAAAAAATAGTTGCCGACGTTTCGGAGAGGGCTTGGTGCATTATATTATAGTTTTCACGATTTAAGTAAAATAACTCACTTTTTTGGACCCTTGTACTACTACTATTCGGGGAACATGAGGTGCTCAGCGCGAACAGTGCTCTACCTTTTGATAAGGCCCTTGAGTTGTTTTATTTTAAGTCGCCTTGTTACGAAATCTTTTATTTTGGTACAATACAGATCGTGCAGCCTCGAAATGGTCTGTACTCAGCGCAATTGTCAGAGGGATAACATAGCCCACTTGTTATTGCAACATCACGACAAAATAGACGAGTGTAACAAAATGACCGGTCAATACTCCAAGGAGGTGGGCTCACTTGTCCGGATCTCGCTGTCATGATTTTCGAAAGGAAAATATTATAAAATTTCCGGATGGCGAGTTGTTTTTCATTCGATTCGATTATTTATGAGGCCTGGTTAGTTTCATGACATGCCGATGCTATGGGGTATGTTTAACATACTCGGGTAATTAGTTGTAGATATGAAGATTGATGATGTTCTACCAGTCTGGTAATGATTAATTATTCAAGAATCAACATAATTTGCTTATGCAATTTTTATTTTAACAACTATATTATCTTCTACCCAAAAGAATAAGAGCGTATTGAATGCAGTGAATAAAGGGGAGCATCCATTTCATCGAAATTTTCTTTCGTGATTCTTCATCGAAAATTTTTAGAAATGTGTACGGTGTTCGTCCCAATGGACCTTTACACTTTTCATTATATTTTATATCATAAACACGATCATATGAGATATGTTATAAATTGGCAATGGTTATGATCACTGCAAACCGTCACTGAGAAACGCTTTTTATACTTCAATTTCTCGCAATTGCTTAGCTCCCACATTCTATACAAAAACTTAAAAATTAGAATTTACAAAACTACTATCCTTCCCACTTTTCCTTATGGATGCAAGACGTGGCCTCTTACACTAAGGGATGAACAGCGCCTTAAGGTTTTCGAAAATAAAGTATTACGTAAAATATTCCGATCAAAAAAAGGTAAATTAACGGGAGAATTTAAAAGGATACACAGCGCTGAATTAAGGGGACTGCACCCGGTAAATATATTTGTAGAGTACAGCATTGCGGCGAATAAGATGGGCGTTAAACACTGAACCGACAGGTAAAAGTCCGAGGAATAGACCGAAACGTAGATGGGAGGATTGTGTTAAAACTGATGGGTTTGGAGGAGGGGGGGAAAGTCACCGGAAGAATGAATATAGCGAGCGATAGGTGGTATGGGCATCAAACCTTTGGTTTCTCTAGGCCTTAATTATTATTAGGATCGCCGTATTTCTGTGATAAGGAACGAAGTATACTGAAATAACTGCTTGAACAAATAAGTGGATTTTAACTTAAATTGACAAAAATGAATTGTGAAACATGGTAAATTAGTTGTGTATTATTTGTTGTAAATTATGCATTACAATAATTATTTTTTTAACGATTTTAAGTTTCTTGTACCCCAGGGTAGTGTTTCTGTAAATTAAAAATATGAGTACAGTTTCAGAATTGAGTAAATTATCAAATTCATAAAAATATATTCTTGGTCTCTTGCTGCATCATATATCATACCGTTTCTACAGGGGCATCCTTCGGAAGAAATAAATTATTTATAATGACCAAAGTATTTGTAATTGAATAGAATAAGTGGCATTTATTAGAGTTATGCAGTAATGCTCCCGAGCCATTTCCTGATTGCTCCGCCCTGAGTCATGGGGTTGTTAGGGATGGCATCTCCCCCCTAAGCCGTGTCGAAAGAAATCCAGTCGATTATTTCAAGTCCAACAGTTATGTGCCTCATATCGTGAGTCATAAGTATGTTTCTTATTGTTTATTACTAGTTTATGATTACGATTCTTTACTGAATGATTGAAGTGCAAAATGAGTCAAGAAATTTCTTGGATTATTCAAGTATCTTCAGTGTAATATAATTTTAAATTTCACTAAATATTTTCAGCTTTCTCTGATGTAATAACTAAAATTAATCCTTCACATATTAACAGATCTAATGACAAGTCCTTAATTCCCTTTTAAGAAGTATACTAAGTCTAATCTTTACATAGGAGTATCCTTATATTTCTGTCATGGCAAACTCACTGGTTTTCAATCTTCCTTCCCTACCGATTCCCAATAATTTTCCCTATCTGCGATAAAAAGTTGGCCTCGAGAACATCAAAGAATCATTTTATTATTTTTAGATTATTTTTTCTATTTTGAAACTTTGTAACGATACAATCTCCCTCATTAGATATGTTTTATTGATGTGCGTACTCAAATGTATTATTTCCTTTTTTTATTCAATTTTAGCACTTTTTTCGTTAAAATTATCTTAGCGAAAATTCCACTTTATATTATAGATTTTATTTTTTTCTTTAAACGTCTCAATAGATTTTGATTAATTCATCATATCAATTTTGAATAACAGCTAGGTAGATAATAAGAATATTTTGATCGGGCTTAAATGTCGAGTTTTAGGCTTTTTATCATGTAGCTTTAATTTTGATTATGTATTAATTAATTTTTATATAATTTGTTAAAAAGGGTCTATTTGGCTACAGAGTTGATCTTTGGGATCAAATATCTCTCGTGTCAAATCCTTCTTAAATTACCTTAATGCTATTAACTTTGCCACAAACAGAATCATTCATATATTTAAGGTCTATGTAGCCGATCTAATCTTTCTAATCCAGTTATGAGAGGCCTATTATAGAACAAACAACAATAATATTTTACTATTCGCAGACTCATTGTCACTATTGAAAAACGTATATAAAACACATCCTATCGCAGTAATCATATTTCAAACGTCTTTAAGCTAAATTGGACTGACCCCACTGAATTGTCTATCTGGATACCAGTACACAAGGACATCCCGAGCAATTGTAAAGCTGAACAAATGGCAAAAGCTGTATAATTGATTCCACCATCTGACTGCTTAGATTGCCCCCACAGCGACCTTTACCTCTGATGGCAATACAAATATTAAATAAATGGCAACTTGGACCAATACACAGAAAATAAATTAAGAGTAAAGTACATCCATGGAAGACATCAATCCAAAGCTGCAGACGACTAGAATTAATACTGACCAGATTTGTATTGGACCCACTCGACTAGCCCAATAATACTGTCAGCGAAATCTAGACCAACATGTAGACAGTAGGGGTATTCATGATCTTTGGTTTAACATGTTAAAGCGTGTTAAATGGAAAAACCCATGTTAAATCGAAAAAATTGCCTTCTTTGGCCGTGGTAAAACGAAATAACATTTAACATGGCTGAGAGTCTGTTACTTGGTCTGTTAAATGGAGAATGACGTCACACGATAGACCAGTTGAGATCGCCGCCATTTTTGTTGTTGTGACAGCTCAGTTCTTTCGTGTGTTTGTGGTATTCATATCCCTGTTATTAAACCAGAATGGATAATTTTAATGATACATTTGAGAAAAAAAAACAGTAAAAAATGTAATTTAATTCTACTATCTGAAAATTTGTAAACGCTCGCCAGATAAAAATCTCACTATATGAACCATGTAATTATTCTTAGGGGACATACATATACATATATGTTTATGTTAGGCTTATACAACAAGTTGCTGAGAAAATCCGCTAGGAGCTCTTATGCATTTAACGTTTAACATGACTTCAAATAGGGCTGCTCACAATCTTATAGTTATAACATTTAACACAACATCATGTTATATCATCATCACAACAATACCCCTAGTGTAACGGCCCATTAACCGTTAAACACATAGTGACAGATTGCAGGCATTTGATGGATAGCGGTTACCATTTGGCAACTTTATTAAAAAATAGCAGATCTCATACTCCGCAAATATTGGATAACCTTAAGAAAACAGATATGTACAATATATAAAACTAATTTGATTTATTAACATCTTTATCATATCAATAAATGTCACTTACCGTTATCGAGTAAAAATATAAATTATATTTTATTTTTGTTTGTTGCTAGATATTGACTATTGCTATGAAATTAACTTAAATATTTTAGTATGGATATGATGACATTAGGAATGTTCTCCAGAGGCCAGTCAATATGCATAGCCAATACATTCGCTGTGGATTGCCTTATATTAATAAAAAAAAAGTTCTTTGTAACGACTATTCATGCCGATGTAGGCTTTGTATTCTTTCAACAATATAAAACAATCTTAGAGGTTACGCTAGCGTTTAAAATAATTGAAAAAAAATTAATTGACTAATGGATATAGTTAAAAATGACAGGCTTGTCAGTTGATTCACTTTTCTGTATTGAAATATATTTTTTTAATAAATAAATCAAATAAAAACACCATTCCTTCCTTTATGTATTAGTCTAAAAATTGTTTAATCTGTATTTATATTTGTTTCCCACCATATTTTGTACCTATCTATCATGAGTAATATTTTTTCTATCTCATAAAAGTAAAAATTAAAAAAAAAAAAATCTTGGGGCTCCACTAAACCATCAAATTCCTCCAGAATCCAATCCTTCCAGTCCAAAATCCTTAATGATCCTTACTTTGTCACAAATCAAGCCATCCATCAGGACCTCAATATTCCATATGTGGCCGATTTGGCCAGTACCGGATTCCATAATAAACTTCTCAACCACCCAAATCCACTTGTTTCTAACCTGGCTTCTCCTTCATTACCTAATAATCCTCCTAGGCGTCTGAAAAGAAGATGGCCTCGAGATCTTCTCCTCTAGAAATGTTATTGGAGTTCTATCAGTGGGTAGATTCTCCACATGTTTTTATCATGTCACTATATCACCTACAGCAAATTTACTTGTTGTATATACAGTTGTAAATATCAATAAATAAATTATTAAAAAATCAAAACATCAACAAAATCACACATTAATAAGTGAGTTACAATTTATTTATTTATTTTTTTTAGAAATACTCAAATCGCTAAATCGCTGCCATTGTCACTGTTGTCACGGAATAAAATCGTTTTGAAATAATCATGCAATAACAGAATTCGTTCAAGTTCTGCAAATTCGTTAAGAGGAAATGTCAACCTGTGTCCCAACAGTTTGAATAGTTAGCAACATCGTCGAAATCGGTCAAAGCGAATAATACTATTAACTATGCTTAGTAATATAATAATAGCAGTGATCTATAATAACTGTAATACCTTTGGTCGTTCAAGGATAATAAATATGTACTTACTCAACGTATGAATCCGATTATTAAAACTACTACAAATTTATATTGTGACATCAACATATCAGCTTATATTTCCGCGCATTATGTTTATCTAACTTTATGCCCCGTTTCAAAATATTAATTTAATCTTGATAAGAATTATTGATTTTTTCTTTTGTACAGAATTCAATATATTCACTATTGAAAAGTTATTATTAACACATTATTGTGAGAACATCACAAACGGGCAAATCAATTTTTTATTTAAAACGTTGATAAGCACTATCAACACAAATAGATTCCTATTTAACACATAAAATTTTTAAATAAATTGAAATTTATTGTGCAATTTTACTTTACCAAAAATAATTTACTTTTCAAAACTTGATATATTTTGATAGAAAACTTCTCAATTATATTTAAATTTTGGACAGTTAAATTTAATAAAAGTTTAGACCATTTCTCATCTAGTTACTCGATTGCGAGCATATAATGTGGATGAATAGAATTAAAACTTTATTGGTAACAAAACGCTTGTTCTATTTCAAGAACCCGAATGTGTTGGCGTACAGCGTTTTATTTGCGATGCCAACCTCATATGTTGCCAACAGAGTGTATTGTTGGCAATAAAAACCCGCTAAGAGTAAGTATCGATGGATAGAATTAGAATGCCATAAGGGTTTCATAAAACAGTCATAAATGAACTAATATAGAACGGATAATAGAACGGAATCCTTTAACAGTAGAAAACAGGCAATATTTAGAAAACATCAACCTTTAGAATTTTAACAGCAAATAATCTTTTAAAAACAGACAATTTCTGTTCCTTTGTTCTTATCCCCCTTTTTCCATCCTTTAGTTTGTACTTTCTTCTTTTTATCTGCTATTATTTCCGTTTTCATTTATTATCTATAACCTTTTATTATTCTATTTTATATTTAATTTTCACGTTTAATTGTACAATCTTTAAATTTGTCATTTCCTTTTTTTACTTATGTTTACATAATTTAAGCTTTTGTATATTTTTTTAGCCTAGATGAAGCCTTGCAACGTGGGGCTAGACATTAGCTCAATATAAATAGTTTAATCACTATTGGAGTTTTTATATGACCTCACCCGGACCATCGTCCATTTATTTATTTTTTTTATTTTCAATAGATTAAAATGAAAGAGAATCGATGCAATAAAATAGTTCACAGTTTAATTTTTGTATATCCCTCTTAATGCACTACAGACCACCATTCATCCGATCGTCTTACATAACAAACAGCCCAGACGATGCCCGAGGCATCCAAAGCTCTGAAGGCACGAGATCGAATAACAGATGTAGTCACGGATAGCCGACACCCAGATCACAATATGTCTTTGGATCTACCGACAGATATTCCAAAGCTGGATGTCAGAACTTGGTCAACCAAGGCGATCCATACAGATTGGGTCCCTAAGAAGATAATACAGGCGAGGGTATCAGATACCATTGTCTGCTGTAATGAATCCTCCGCTTCTTCGATACTATAATTGTCGTACTCCTTTCAGCCTCGGATAATGGTTACGACAGGAAGAAGAGACTGTTGAGCAACGGTGTCTTTGTCGTGGCCGACCATCTCTCGGTTATCTTAATGACATAATAAAGTCTGGATTTAATAATTCACACACGTCTTAGTTGGGACACTAGTGTACTGTCTGATTAAGGCCCATTGTTCTCAGTCTGGCCGACATAGGTTGAGCAAGATGGATGGTTGTCTGAAGATGGCTTATAAAATACAGCATACATCAACCAGGTAGTTTATAAAAAAAAATTATAATTTAATTAAAGTGTTTACAGAAAAAAAAGTGGTATTTCCTGTTTTTCAAATTTTCCGGAAAGTATAAAAAAAAGGAATGTCAGAAACTATTACCTTCTTAACCAATTGTTCCTACACACTTAGACTGTATATAACTAAAAAATATAACTTCCAGAGGACGTAACAGCAGTTTGGTTGCATTGGATCGCAGTGCCATAAAATGCTTTGGTTAAATCTGATAAAAAAATTCCACTAGAATTTTAAAAATTAATTAAATGGTTTATTTATCATATTCATTACTACTGTACACATTTCAGCAAACGGAAAATGTATAAGTCCAGTAACGAACACATTTTGAGCCTAATGATGGTGATAAAGAGGATTTAGAGGAAACGGACAAAAAAATAAATAAATCAAATACACTAAATTAGATCAATTTAGCCTAAACATACTTTAGATTATATATATGGTAACAATATGCTGAGTAATTTTATTTAAATAATAAAGTGCTGATAAGATAGTCTAAAAGTAACATAACAAAATCAGAAATTTCTTTTTTAATTTCCTTCCTGGCATTACTTCTAATCGGAGAAATGTAATTAAACAAGAAATGCTGTAATTAATTAGTAATAAATATGATTTACCTTCGAAAGTTGTGCTTTAGAGGTAAATTAAACTTTGGCAGAATAGCCTTATAACTATTTTAGTGCTTATTGTGAGGCTGTGAAATTGAATACATTAGAATTAATAAAGATTTTTTTAATTTTTGATAGTAAGATTGTAGTTAAAGCTGTTAATTGTTAGAATTAACTATGTATATAGAAATAGAAGTTAATTGAGCTTAGCTCTAACTGGTACCCTAGAAAGCAGAATCAAGAGATTTGAACGGAAAGTCCTCCGTGAAATTACAGGTGCAATCTAGGATCAGAGCCTTAGCACATGGGGGAGAAGAACTAACAATGCTTGCAACAACTGCTACAAAGCTTGCAATGACTGGTCAGTCAATATCTCATGTTAAGATGGGCGGGACACATGTCTGGAAGCAATTCATCAGGATGCCTCTAAACAACAATGAATGCCAGTATGGTCGGCAAAGGACCACGAAGGAAGCCCAAACCAGTTTGGAAAACAAAATCGACAAAGATACCAAAACTAAAAGCTGCATGCAGCAAATTGGAAAGCAGTAACCCAAAACAGGCCGACTTGGAGAAGGATGGTTTGGTTGACAAGAGGTCTGTAGAGCTAACCAAAGAAAAGGAAAAATATAATTATTAGAGTATACTTGATTATACTCAGGCTAGCATCTCACGTAGAAGATGTAAAATAAATAAAGTAGAAGTTATCTACTCTAATTTATTATAATTAATAAGTTTGGCCTATATAAAATAAGAAATAAAAAAAAGATAAAATAAAAATAAAAACAATAGGGAAAAAATAATTTACTATTTTTAATTACAAATTAAATCCATACCACTACAAGGGATGTAGTACTATGTAAGGAACAGCTGTTACTAGACCAATGGTTGCACAAGGAGATGATTTTGTCAGAATCACGCTCGACCGCCAGATCTACCTAATTAAGGGTATCCCACCTGGAGGCTGAGTGAACACCGAAAGGTTCCCGAGCCTGGCACATGGAAATAATTAATTAACAGAAAAAAATTATCTACCAAAGCCGGATTGGTTTGCATTTCTCATTCCCACACCATTTCTTATTATCAAAAAAATAAATATATAAACCACCATTTAATAAGCTTTGATGAAGGTTCTGTATCCACATATAGCAGAACATACTCCCTCAAGTATTAGTCACACGATGTATTATTATTCTTGTAAACAATTTGTTATTCATACAACTTGCATAACAACTTCCCAAAGCGACAGCTAATATAATACGTAAGTCTGTTAAAGAGGATTAGTTATTGTTCTTCATTGTACTATGGAAGAAGTGTTATTGTTGTCTAGAGGAAGGACACTAAAAAGGTTTACTTTCTTTTTAAAAAAGGGAAAACCATTATAACGAGACCTTTCCCTCTTGTTTTATAAGTTCAAGAATGGTGGGAAAGTTTTGTATCAGGAATTTTTATTAGGAAATTATTGAGTCCTTACAGAGGTTTTTCTCCCTGAACCGGGTTGTAGGGGTCCACAAGGGTCCACTATGCGGTCCCAATTTTTATAATTTTATTTTCCAAGTGGTGGTGTGAGCTGCGCTATGCAGTCTTTATTTATGCATTCTAATCACTTCTGGACAATACCAGAAAGGTGAAACATCGAGTTCTTTGTGATATACTGATATTTAAAAGACTGAAACACTTTAATAATATTCTAATGATGATTTAGATATCAATGGTTCAAAACAGAGGGGCCAATCTCCAAATGCTGTTATCGTTGGTTTTGTTGGATTTTAAAAGTGATTTCAATTCTCAAAGAAAAGTTCAAAAAAGACGTAATTGAATACGTGATGCAAACAATGAAAAATGCAAAATGAGCATAAAACTGGTAATAGACAAAGTTCTGTAAGTAATATTGTTTCCATAAAAAAGAAAAATAAATAAAATAATCCATTAACTTCTTATGTTTTGTACCAGAAGTCGTGGGTTTCAAGCCGTTTTCAAATTTCAGGCGTTTTTTAAATATTGTTCGATTAAACTATCTTAAAGTCTCCTATTCCCATTTTAAAAAATATTTTAGAAGTGATAAAGCACCGTTGCTCCCCGGGGTTCTTAGGGACGGGTCTAGCCGGGAAGGATTGACTTTTTATTTGTGTTATGATCTTCCCTTGTGAGATTGCGACCTTACGAACACCACCAGCCTGCTATCTATAATTGTCTGTTTTGTACTTCGTAAAAGTAAGACTACCACGTAGGGCGGGTGGTGGGTTTCACGCCGTTTTTCAATTTCAGGCGCTTTTTAAATATTGCTCGATTAAACTATCTTAAAGTCTCCTCTTCCCATTTAAAAAAAAATATTTTAGAAGTGATATAGCACCGTTGCTCCCCGGGGTTCTTAGGGACGGGTCTAGCCGGGAAGGATTGACTGTTTATTTGTGTTATGATCTTCCCTTGTGAGATTGCGACCTTACGAACACCACCAGCCTGCTCTCTATAATTGTCTGTTTTGCACTTCAGAAAAGTAAGACGACCACGTAGGGCGGGAGTGGTGAGTTTCACGCCGTTTTTCAATTTCAGGCGCTTTTTTTAACTTTAGTTTTTTATCATTGTATCTTAAACTCGTAATAAAAATTGTAAATTAATCAGTAGGAGGAACTTTGAGGAGAACAAGAACAGAGGTTCGCTATATTTATTAATAATAATACATTATTATTTAAATTTATAATCAAACATTTCGAGTATGCGATAGCAGAGCGCGTTGAAGGAACGGTTCTAGTGTGCTTATTTCGTAGGGCTGTGGGTTCGATTCCCACCTGGTTTAGTCAATATTTATTTTCCAGCGCCCCACCAGGAACGGATCCTGACATTTCTACTCTGGAGTGCCATAGATCCTCAATGAAGGCGTTAATACATAAAAAAAGATACACTAGCTCTTAACTCAAGAAATCCATAACAATTATTTTCCGTTAGATAAAGAGAGTTTTCAAATGAACTGTCAAAATATTTTTTTAAAATCACATATATATATAGACGGATTTAGAATCGAAATCTGATTTTAATGAATTTATTTGTTTTTCGCCTTCTAGCACGTAGCACACAGTAACAGAATGTTATTACAAATCCATTGACACCAATAACTCAGCTAATATAAAAAGCGACACCTTTTTTTCTCCATAGCCTATAAATGAATCTATGAGACACGACCATAAGATTTTTACGGTTTGCCACTTTTGATCCAAACCGTTATAGCCTAGAAGATGAGTCGGTTAATACACCGTCACCTCGGCTGCAATCTATTGTTCCCGCTCATTACAGATGGGATTGTGAAGGAATCTCAAGACGATGGCACCCACATACTATTGTTTCAACATTTGCGTGGAAACGCCAACGGAAGTTTGGAGTGCACATCTGCTAAGAGGGTGTGGACGTAATTGGTGAATAAGAAATTAAGCTGTCATCACGTGAGCTGTTGCGTCCCAATTGAGTATTTACAGGATGATTTAGAGGTTTTGCCTGTTGAATTTTTTATTTTCATTAAACAAGAAAAACTACAAATAATAACTAGCCTGACACGAGGAAAAATTCATAATAGTTTTTTTTTCTGTTTGAAATTTAACATTCTTCTGTTTTTCTCTCTATAGGTCAGGAAAGACGGTTACCAAATAGGTTGCATTTTATTTTTGCGATAGTGGCAAGTCGATGTTTATTCCGAGGGTCTGCCACGAAAAAAAAATCAACCCGTCCAGACTGGATTCGACCCGGCACTGCTCAATTAATATATTTTAAAGTACCTTCGGGCGTTGAACTGTACAAATGAAGTATTAGCAACTATAAAAAAAACACGTTTTTCTATTTTTTATTCATCTCAAAATGGCAAAATTACAATCAGATTATTTGTTAATATGATTGAATAATATATGTATACACCACATTCATTCTTACAGGCTATATTAATAGAGCCAGCGAGAACACTGAGATTTAACATTATAGCATGTAGTTCATATTTGTTTTTAATTATTAGTGCTTTATTTTCATTGAATTTGTACAACTGTACTTCAGTGTACGGGGATCACACAAACCAACGGTTGAAGGTAACCATGGAAAAATCTGGATGAAAAGACAGCTAAAAATCATCGACAAGTGCAGGTTCATTATCTAAACAGTCAACATCTCACAGACATGACCAGTTTACTAAATTTCTGAGGATGTTAAGCAAAACCTTCATGAGAAGATGCTTCTCATGTTCGCATATTTTCTGTTGGAAGCCTCCATATTTTCTGCAAGTAGGGAGATGCTTGCTGAATCTTAAATGGTAGACATCATCCCAAGTCCTGTTATTCCCATCATGAATGTTTGGAATATTTTTCCTTTTGTAAGAGATGAGAAGATTCCATTTTTAAACAAATCATAAAAAATAGAACTACTTTTTTTTCCTCGGCGATGACGAGTCCGCAGATATGATCGGCCAGGCCGAGAAGGAGGATATTATGTGTGATTTACAGCAGGCGAAGAACACAAACCACGGAACATTAAAACTAAAGCCATGTTCGTTTTGAGAGGACGAAACCTGCTGGGGCTAGACGCGAGCCGACTCGGTTCCACTAAATTATCCCTAACACTAGACCCTCGGCTGGACTGTTTACTCGAGGTAATAAGTCGCCCGGTCTGTTCCCGTCCGATTTATGTTCGCCCTGGGGCCCGGTCAGGTACGGCCAGTTCGGTGCTCGTAAAAATATGAAAAACAGCTTCCAACCAACCTCCCCCATAACTTAGGGAACGTGCGAAAATAGATTCGAATCATCCGCTAATATCAATATTTCTGTCTGAGAGCGGGAAAATTTAAATGATTCGAAAATAATTTATGATTACTACAGGAAGGATGATTCACAGGATCATTGAATATTCAGCACTGAACAAATATGGCCAAGTTATTTTGAGATAATTTATGTGCTTCCAGAGAAAATACAGAAACTAAACACATCAAGATTACATTCAGAGAACAGCAGGCAAACTCTAAAATGTAAACAGAAAAGATTAAATTGGGCCTGTTTTAAGAGGGTAAATAAAGTGTTTACTGGTATAAAGTCCATGTTTTCAATTCCCAACAAAATCTGAAATACGTTAACATTTCTAAGTATAAGATAAAAAGTATTAAATAATATTGTCCACATTTTTAATAAGCGCAACGAAATGCATATCTACATATATATTGAAATTACGTATTTAAACAATTTGAAACTCATAATTACAGTTTTTGCTCGAAGTTGACAGAATTTCGACAGTAAGTATGAACCATCCAATACCAGAAAATGTAAATTTTCACTCTTGTATTATTTTTTTTTTTTTAATATATAAGGCCTGTACCAACAACCCCTTCTGACAGTTGGGTATATGAACAGGTTATGGGAGGGAAAAAACTGTACTTCATTTGCTCAATACAGTTCTGGACAATCAGAAGAAGTTGGAACAGAACTTTAGCTAGTGGTTGCATACTCCCTCAAACATCCCTGAAATCATGCAACAGCCTCAATCAAAAAACTTTAAGGTTAAATGAATTTCAAAGATTTTTATTTTACTTTTAAACTTATTTTCGCTTCCTATGTAATTCAACTACTCGTATTAAGGTCAAAAATTAAAACATTGTGAACACAGTGGTTTTTAATCCATTTAATTTTGCTTCCAGAACTTAAACATGTAGATTCATAAAAAATAATTCATAATTACCTTTTTCATCTAAGTATGAGTTTTAACATAATATAAAACTCAAATTATATTGTTAGATCTAATTAACTTTTTTATCCATTCTTTTGCAATCATCGTGTTTCAGAATTTTCTAGGTAATCCATCAGTATTACCCTCACACGAACGTCAACCTTTGGGTTTACTCTCATTCCGATTAAATGAGTAGCTGTCCCTTATGTTACCCATGAATTCACAACTTCTATTTTCTAATTCTAAGTTGATATTCCGTTATTTTTAATTTACTAGAAGTTTTTTCTAGATTTGATACACTCAGGTTTTGAAGATACTAAGGTAGGTTGGGCCAAGTGTAGACTAAAATTTAAAAAGTCTAAAAAGGTAGGCTATAGTTGAAGAAAGATATAGCAATAAATATATTATGCTATTTCTCTTTAAAATATTACCTAAAAAATAGCTGATTTATTTTATAATAAAATACAGTGTAGGTGAGATGCGCACTTGCCACAAAGAAATGGGGTGAGTTCAAATTAAACGGTTCTTGAGACGAGAGAATTAAAACAGTTACCCAAAAATTACAGATCAACAATAATTTGTTTAATTGTTTAAAATATCACTGATCGATGTATTTTTAATGTGGATTCAAGGAAGTTTTTTTTCGTTTCCCTGTCCAACATTTCGTAGTAGGCATTTTTATTCTATATTAATTGTTAATGACTGAATGATTTTTTTTTAATTATTATTTTTAGGCATTAAACACTTCGGGGTCATCATTGCCTTAATTTTCGAAATTTTTATTAGACATTATATTCTTAATATCCGAAATTTTCATTAGTCCTTATAGCCTTAATTTCCAAACTAAAATGTACGTAAATATTGAAAAATGGGAACTTGTCGTCAAATTTGATTACATTTAATGTTTTGAGTTATTCAGAAATTCAAAAAGTTTATACAGTAAGTTAAAACAGACTATAACTGTTTTTTATCCCGCAAAATTGAATGGAGGTCTGCTGGTATTCATAGAAAGATTAAAGGGAGTCGTATGCTCGGCATTCAGTTAAGATGTGTTTTACGGTAAGCAGCGTTCCGCAAGTCTGGCATACAGGTGAAGAATCGCGGGCCATAAGTTAACCGTGGGTCAGGCGGTCAATTCTAGTAGATGATATCCAAGGGGAAAAGCTACTTCTGATTTCCCGTAATATATTTTCAGTAACATTTGCCCACATTTGTTGTCATTCTAATTTAATTCTCTGCTTAATGATGGGAATGAAGTCTTCAACTTCTGCAGGCACTTCACTACAGATGCAGTACGGCAGACAAATTTTAATTGGTTTTTGGACTCCATAATGGTCATTGTTGAATAATCTTTATCGTAGCCTTCTAAATAATCAAGTGTTTATTTTTCGTCTGTTCAACTCCACACCTGTAATCCACACCATACTACAATACCATTTATAAAGTTGAGTACTGAACGAGCTGAGTAAAAATGAATACCAAATAGGGAATAACAAGAAGCATTTCTTCTCCAGCTCCAGCAAGAACTAACTATGGTCTCATCTTGTGTTTTCTTTTTCCCCTGTGACATTAATGGTCTACTGTAAAACACCCCACTTCTGAGAATATAGTCCACTACGCAATATGGAATGATTCCTTAAATTACGTTAAGACTAATGAATTAAAATAATGCACAGTTGTTAGTGTAGAAAAGAACTGCCATCCTTCAAACGCCGAAATAATGGAAATCGTTATCCACACACACGAATCCACCTGTTCTCCAAAGCTATACGGTTCCGTCCCTGGCTGAGGGGTGAAAGTGATGATTTAAGTCGAGGTCACGACCCCCATTTTGGCGGGCGGTTCCTTTCTCGCCCGCGGGTTTTGGGTAACTTTCTTCTATCCATGAATTTTGGGCTTATAAGTTCCATCTTCGGTGCCGTTCTATCGCTCCTTTAGTTGTTTAATAACTGACGGCAATTAGAGGGAAAGCGCCAGTTCGTGAACTGGGTCATCTCTGGTGGACTACAAGATGTGATGTGTATTTACTGCGTGTTGAGTAGCCACATGTCTCATATTTTATTCTGCAGGATCATGTATGGTCCACTTAGCGGATATTATATGTGCAGGGCACGCACGCAGTGAGGGAACCAGGGCTCGTAACTTTTTGTTAATGGGTCCTGATGCATTATCGGTGACCTATGTACTTTTAATGATATATTAACATGTCTTAACACGAGAAAACAATATGATTACATACTAAATAGAAATGTTAATATTTTTATTATTTACGCTAAATTATGGAACCTAGGTATAATGAATCATCAGGTTTTTAAAAAACATTAGTCGTAATTTTTTTATTTTGTTTAATATTACATTCAATTTTTTTGCCAATGGGTATACAGATAAGAATCTTTACGCAATATTTATAGAGATATAAATTAAAGTATAAAAAAACTACAAATAGAAAAAAAAAAGAAAGAAATAATATTAAACTTAAATTAAAGTAATAAGAACAAAAATCTGCACCGTTAAAACCCATGAAGGGTTAAGGGTGAGGTACTGTTACTAGACCAACGGTTGTGCAAAGAGGTGATTTGGTCACAATCACGCTCGACCACCAGAGTTTTACCTAATTAAGAGTGCCCAAATTATGTGGCTGTGTGAACACAAGGAGGGCTCCAGAACCCACAGAGTTGACTCACAGCTACAGTGTAACAGAAAAAACTAAAATAATATCTTAGGAATAAATACATTCCTATATACAAAATTTTACATTCAACCTGAGGAACTCCGAACCGTACTTGTGCCCCTCCTCTTCTCCACATGTAAGAAAAGAGTAGGCCTCTGGAAGATCCTGGCGCTTCTATTTCAACCACATAGCTAGTATTTAAAGCCAGTGGAGGCTCAGCGAGGGTGCTAGCCGCAAAAGCTTAGGAAAATGAATGGAGCCATCACCAGAACTAAAATATAATTACAATAGGTCTCTGGGCCACTGTCATTTAAACTTTCGGATGTAGGGATTGGTTAAGCTGTATAGGGATTAAGCGAACATATTAGAATGATGAGTGAGTTTCATCATACCTAGAGATCTTTTGTTGTTGAGATTCGGATAGTTAAATACCAGTTTATAAATAAAACACACATGACAAGTGTGCCCCTAATTTGAAAAATAAATTATGCAAAACATATAACTACAAAACGAAAAAAGAAATATCACAAGACCCAATTTCGTCTACTCATTTCTTTTCTTTTTTTTTTAAAAAAAAAAGATTAACTAAGAAAACTGGCTATTATGTAATAGAACTTGACGAAAATGTACCTATGAGTAATACGAAAATGTACAGCAGAAGACTAAAACAAAAAGTGTAGTTTTTTGGAGAGGTTGAAATCCAAGTTGGATTTGAAAGTGACGTTTGTTCTCTGTCTGTACAAGAAGGAGAAAAGACACTATTCGAATAAATGTTTAAACTTCAAGAAGCCATAACTTTCAAACAATCGAACATTTTTTTTTTCTTAGAAAATATGTTGTAAACTTAAGTTATGATTATTAATTACAAGAATGATCGGGAAGCCTTGTTCATATGTTATGAAGCCGATAACAATCTAAACAGGTAACCCAGACGTGATGAGACGAAAACTAACAATCCGTATTTTGTCCGGCATGACATGACTCATAGACAGTAGACAAGGTTTCCAACCACCGTTACAGACAAAAAGTCCAAAGCAACATAGTTGAGTATTAAAAAAAATAATGGAAATAAACAAATTAAAGAAATAAAACCGAGACTACAAGGAACCAATTATAAAAGTGTCGTGCCAGAATGGATGCGTGTCGGACATCTCGTGACGACGCAGCCGTTGATGGATGATGAGGAGTCTTCGGGAAAAAATCTCTGGGTCTTGGTATAATGGTCATCCTTGAGGACATCTTCAGATGATAAGGGAGATAAATGAAACTGAATATCCTGCGTTCAGAGGGCTCGGTTGTCTCTTGATCGGTTGTCCTCCCTGTCTCGACCAGAGACCGTAAGGTGGTGTCTGGTCCGTTCTGAAGAGAAGCCTTGAGGAGAAGCCATTTTATTTCATTCAAGTCCGAAGTACCCGGAGGATAGGGCACGTCCTCGTAAAAGTGTCAGAACCGTTTATTTGCGCCTTTGTTTATAACACGGAACGTTTTGCCTATGGCGTTTCCACATAAACTCGAGGAGGACCAAACATTTGAACCATCTACGACTTTTTGTAGGCTTAATTTGTTTTAATTAACAATATAAAAATTAATTTTGGATCATACATAAAAAATCACATTAAGTATTCAGTAATGATGTTTAAATTAATTGAAGTTAGTATGCACAGGTAATGTTAATTATGATTGTGAAATACAACATAAAAAGTAAAGATATTATAAAATTATATAAGTAATACATTTTCTGTTAATAATTTTATTAAAAATTAATTTATTTACTATTTGTGAACATATTCTTAGCTGGTTTATATTTCAAAGGTAAGGCATTCAACAGCTACTGCTCCTAAACTTCTAGATCAAAAAAAAAAATAAGTTTGATATTTCAAACCTGAAAATATTAAAATGACAGATCAGAAATAATATGAGGGATGACAAACTTAACTCTAAACATCAAATTGAAAACATCAAAGAGCTCTCGATTGAACTATAAATAAAAATTATTAGAAATAGAACAGTTTTCAAAACAAAATAAATTTCTTGATTGATTTTCTTTCATGCTCAAACTTACATGCGCTTTTGTAAACTATTATTACAACATTGATATGAAAGCATCTCATTTAGATGAGTTGAATTTTTATTGATAATATCGATCTGTAACAGCTATTTAACAAGAGAAAATTTAAATTTTGATATAAAATTTAATGTTCAAAATAGCTGTATAATTTCTGTTAGTCAAAAAGGACATTATCTTTTAAGAAGTTGAAAGTGAACTCCTCATTTATAGAACAGTGAAGCCTCATTTTAGTTTGTGCTTAATTATTTTATTTTATTATTTTTCATTTTATTTTTATTCTTTTTAGTTTACACATAATTATTTTATTATTATTACTACTTATTTTTAGTTAATATGTATATATGGTATGATTTTGTTCTTATATCTCTAATAACTATTGCCCTTATTGTGGGTAAATACACTAATAATAGAAGATGTGGAAAAAAAATGGACATTAATAAAAAAATGAATGATTCCATTAAGCCTATATTAAAAATGTTCAAATTATCGCACAATTATTTATTGCATGAATCAATCGTTTAACTTATCAGTCTACTTAAAATTGAATGCTCTTCTAGAAGGTTTTAGGAAATTTATTATTAGTATTTTCAGATTTATTCCAAAAACTAATTGAAACGTGAAGGTTTTCAATGGAAAACTACCGAAATAATTTTAAAAACAGGGTTTAAAAGTCCAATTTGCTAATTGATAATTGAAAAGGGTTCCATTTCGATTATTTTTTTTTTTTTTGCAGGAATTTCTTGAAAAAGGAACATAGTGAATGGTGGCGGATGGAATATCTTTTTAATCAACGCATCTTGAAACGTATAATCTCAAATATTTCTAATTTTTTAACTAGGTGGAATACATAATTCAATAATTCCAAATTAAAAAAAAAATTAAATCTGTACCGCTAAACCCCATGTGTAGTGTACAGTATTTCGTTATTAGACCAATGGTAGTGCAAGAAGGTGATTTGGTACAAATTAAGGCTGGGTGGACTCCTGAACCCACAGGGCTACAGTGAAACAGAAAATAATTATCTGCCACAGCCGGATTCGAACCCGGGTCCTTGGAGTTAGTAGCAGAGTGCCTTACCACTGAATTACCCACTCCTACATCTGCAACTAACGTGACCTTCAAACACACAAACTAAAACCGTTTCTTATAAGATGCGTTTCATTCTATTCGCAGAAATAACAGGTACGAAAGGCGTTGCATGCAAATTTGGAAAGTATCGCACCCCAGCCAACACGGACCTAAAGAGCCGGGTGTTGACCTCCATGTGCTCGCCGGATATGTGTCATCTATTGAGCCTGCACTTCTGATTCATCCGCTGGAGAATAGCCAGCCGCTTCACCATTCTCCAGGTCCCTAGAGCGATACAAGAGGGCGGTGTGAAACGGATAGACTCACCAAAGAGGAATTAGATCCGCAGGGCGTATAACAGGTCAATTATTGTAATAACATGTGATCAACTATGTATTTATACATTAAACATATTTTTATTTAAGAATATTTTAATTTTGATTGAATTAAGTATAAAAATCATATTGAGTCCATATCACTAGTTAACTACCATAGGTCTTTGAACGAACCAACAGACAAAAATAACTAAGGAAGGGTCCTTATATATAGGGATATCTATATTATATAGGGATATCTTGGCCTGGCACGATCATTTGAAACATTGAGGTGAACCATAGAAGAGACATACACTTAACTCTACAAATAAAAATATTTCCGTAGAGAACTATCTCAGTTCGTGCCAGTACTGTGACGTAGGCCCAATACCAGATAAGCAACTAGTTCTTATAGAATGGTTAGACAGTGGTCATCGTCATGCCTTAGGTTCATTACCTTTGTTCTTTTTCCCCCAGATTTTTTTTTTTTAAGAAACCTGTGATTTTTAATGACAAAAACCCTATTCAAACTGAAGTGAATAACAAGGTTCAAAATATACCTAGAAATGACGGACTATTAGGCAAATCAAACTGTTCACATAATTTATTCATTTTTCTATAAAATATTTTTAGGCATTTAACAATTCATAAACTAAAAAAAATAACTAATGAATTCGGCAAATAAGTTGAATAAAAAAAATTACATTACAGTTTCAATAAATTTTGAATTGTAATTTTTATTTTTATGTAATTATTAAAATTACCTCCTGTTGAGTAATAGAAAATATCACATCAAACACTTTTTTATTAGTGGTGTTTTAATTTTAAAAAATAGTAATAAAGTAACAGCAAAATCATAAATAAAATAGCAAAAATATATAATTTATGAGAAAAAAAATTAGAAATTGAAGAAAAATCAATCCATATATTTTTAACTTAGCTCTCCGATATGACTTTAAACTAAGAGTTGAGAAAAAATATTGATATCCAGAAATGAAGTGCATAAAAAACAAAAAATAAATGAAATCTTTTATAACAATGAGCTGATCGCCATACCAGTGTACCTTTAGTAAGAAATGAAAAAATTGAAAACATAATTTCATAAAAATCAGTCGAATCGTTTTTAATGAACTTTATTAACAGTTACTAGACCAACGGTTCTGCAACGGTTGATTTGGTCTATATAACGCTCTACAACCACAGGGGCTAGGTGGACCCCGGGTAAAACTGAACACGGGTCATTGAGGATAGTAGCACAGTGCCTTACCACTGAACTACTCGCTTCCACTAAACTCATATAATATTGGAATAACAATCAGACATTAAATATACATTTAAGAGTACTTCGTCAAAAATTTTAACAGTTTCTTCCACTAAACGTCTTATCCTTTTCAATAAATCCTCTTTCCTCATATTTTAGGGTTGATTTAAAAAAAATAAAAATATTTGTCGGAAATTAAACAGCTCATCTACATAAGCGAACAGAAGTCCAATTCTTTCAAGGCCAGGTTTCAGTAATGCAACGGGCAGTTTGCAAGATCAGACTCTGGTCCAACTTCTATGAACGATTTTTAACTCATCGGCCAAAGCTGGTTAGATCTCATAAAAACTACCCAATATATCTAGTAAATGAGAATCCAGATACTCTCATCTATATCCAGGAAGGTCTAGTCTTTGTGGTCCATCGATCTGGTGTTACTTTATTTTAAATCATTTTGAATTTCGCGCCCATTAGAAAAAATTGAGAGCACGCTGAGTATATAGTTCCTACATAAAGCTACCACGACGCAGAGTGCAGTGCTATAGTTGATACAGTTATTTATTAATACATTTATTTATTAATTTACATCAGACGTCTGATTATATCACGACAAAATGTCATTTTATTATTTTCGGAAATACGGCAAATCAAGTGTTTTGATTAGGCATTGGGCGTTTTTAGTTCCGTATCAAGCGAGTAAGAATGATTTCCTACAATTACTTATATACCGAGAAGAAATATATGGTAGTGAATTTAAATATGTAAAATTTTAGCCATTAATAAACTATAACATTTAAATTTATGTATTTTTAAATGATTTTACCAGGTCAATAAATAGAGTTGAAACTAAACCAGGTAAATAAATGGACCTGATCCAAACGTTTTTCATTGCAATAATAATTTATTTAATTTTAAATTTGTTTTTTTTATTAACACATAAATAATTTGAATTAATTGCTTCTGACCAGGGACACTACTAACTTTTTGAAACGTCAGGAAATTACGAAAATTTTTAAAATATACCTGATTAGTCCTTAGTTGTTTCAATCAATTTGTAACAATCACAAAACCTAATAATCCTTAACTATTTTTTTTCTGGCCTGCGACACCATACCTAACCCGTGTTAGTGGCCTCTATGAAAAAATACTGAGTACACTGGTCTAGACGTAACAGCAGGTGACGGCTACAACTGAATATACATATATTTTTTAAGTCTCTATTTCGTACTCATCATCACACTTTCACCATCTTCCGTAGAGGAAGTAAAAAACCATGTTTCAGTTTATGCTCGTCTTAACTTAATAAAATACGCGAACGAAGCTTAAGCCATTATGTAACGCTATAAGACTTATCAACGTATCCCACTTGACTTAAGGAGAAAATTCCTCTTAGAGGAGATGAGTTTTGAAAAAAAAAATAAATATGGCAGAGGGAGGACAGGTTGAGTGAAAGCTACTTCCTTGGGAACGGGCTGAGAGTTTCCGCGTCTTACATGATTAGCCGCCAAACCATTCCTTCTCCAACTATCAGCATTTCGTACCGTGTGTAAGACGTATAAGGAATAGGCTTTCTAGAAATTATTGAAAGTTACGCGTGGTTACTAAACTACACAAATAAAAAAATCTTAGAGCTATTAGAAATTATAATGGAAACTAAACGTCTAAATATTTAGGGAAACGAGAGTATTTAAACCCTTTCACATACTCGATCACTAACGTGCAATGTATATAGGATAAGATCCCAGGGGAAAAAAGTCAGTTATTACACACCAATTTTTGACCACTTTAATGAAAACTAGGTATAATTACTAGTCAAACTTGATATGCCTGACAAGTATAGTTAGTGAGAATACAAAATGGCGGCGGTTTCAATTTTTTTTTTTATAATTTACTTATTGTTATTAACAACTGTATAAAAATATATACAACAAGTAAATTTGCTGTAGGTGACAATACAAACATGTGGAAAATCTACCCATTGATAGAACTCCAATACCATTTTTAGAGGAGAAGATCTCGAGACCATCTTCTTTTCAGACGCCAAGTAGGATTATTAGGTAATGAAGGAGAGGCCAGGTTAGAAACAAGTGGATTTGGGTGGTTGGGAAGTTTATCATGGAAGGTATGGTATCTGGTTCTGGCCAAATCGGCAACATATGGGACATTGAGGTCCTGATGGATGACTTGATTTGTGACAAAGTATCCTTACTTTGCTCCTGCATTAAGGATTTTACGAAGGATTTCGGACTGTAAGGATTGGATTCGGGAGGAATTTGAATTTGAAATCATTCGTAGCTCTTTGAAACTACAACACTAAAAAACCTAATAAAACTATACTTAAATTACAGTCAATTTGCTAAAATATTAGCCCAACTAGAGCTGTTTATCTCCTATAATTACCGAGACACAGTTTTTTAAAAAGCAACATTTTATGAAATTTATACTGAGAAATCAGTAGTGAATTTACTGTGAGAAATCAAGATACCTCAAGACGTACAGATGTCTTTAATCACTCAAATTAAAAATTGTTTAATGTACTATAAAGCAGTTTACGAAGTTTACCTAGATAGGAGTAGTAGTTTTCATGATATTTCCAGTCAGATGTTAAGCATGCAAAATTTATTTCATAGACTAATAGTAAATAAAAACTACTTACAAACAGGAAATGTACATATGAGTGAACTTACCTAAAACAGAAAATTAAAGTATATTAGAAGAATTATTCCAAACAAAAATATCTATAATAATTAAATTGATATAATAATAAAACCTATATAAAATTAGTTTAAAAACAAATGCATTCATACTATATGTTTTCGTTGATACAACTAACTGATCAGGAAACTTAATAATATCAAAATGAATAAGAGATAATTACAATTAAAATATTATTTGTTTTTATTACTTATGAAAAATATTATAGACTTGAAATATCTTAACATTATATAAATTCCTTCAGAATATTAAGGATCATCAATTTGTTACTAATTTTATGTCAAGAACCATACGCGAAACTAAAATAATTGTATATTTAATTATAAAATATTATAAAATATTTTTTTAGAACCTTGTTTCTGGCATTAAATAGGTTTAGAACAGAGAAATGGCCCACATTTTCACTGTTCCTCTTACATTAGAATTAAGTCCTTAAACATTTTGTGTGCACTGAATAGTAAAGTTAGGAAAGTAGGTTACCATGGTATCGTGCTTAGTGTTGTTTCTTTTCAGCTTAAATATATATCGTATTGAGAATTAGTCTATTAGAGAACTAAATTATGATTACTTTGTTGATTGCATGGTAACGCCATACAGTGAAAAAGGAACAAAAGTTTTTTTAGAAAAAAGAATTTCTTCAACTAATTATTAAAAAACTACAATGTACAGAGTATCATTTAAGGTTAATAACTATAAAAATTACCAGAATAAACAACATTAACATTCAAGAAAAATCCAAAGGTTATCTATAAACAGTATATATATTACTGGATATGTGCGTCAGCTACTGCGTTTTAAATTTTTTGGTAAATATAAACATTTCATTATTACATTGTATGATTTACTAACAGAGGAAATTTAAAAATGAGACCTAAATTAACTGGCTCGTATTTGGTCCGCGGGTAAAGAAAGATGATAAAAACTTCAGGGCGGCTGGAATGCTAAACCCGCAAAGCTTTTAGGAACAGCACAGGAAGAAATCCGTTTTCTCTATTTCATTTTATATATTACACGGTCTTATTTATTTTTAATTTCATTTTTTATGTGTAATCGACACTATCAATTATGTAATACATATTTTTTATTCACTATATGTCCGACTGTGTTATTTATGAAGTTTTTTTTTACGCCTAAACTTATCAAATATAATATTTTACAATTTTTATTTTTTTTAATGTTGAACTGTAATTTAATGTTTTGAAAAATCAGTATGGTTGGTTAACTTGAAAATATTTAAATATTTTTATTATAATTATACACCTAATGCCTAGATGCAAAAAGTGTACAAATATTATACATTAGCCCTGTATTATTCATAAATTGTTATTGCCCTGTAATAAAATAAATAATTAAATCATGTAACCGAAGAAATGACTAGATTAAGGTGTTATGATACATTTTAAGGAATAAGAATATTTTTGAGTCCTACTTTCTAATTAGCTCCTTACTTAACATTGGTAAACCTTAAATTTTGGTAATTTCCGTAAGTTAAAAATTGAGATTTCCAGTTTAAAATAACTACAAATAAGCATCAAATTCAATTATTTCTTTAATAAATTAATAAGTTTGTAACATAGCCTTAATTAGGTTTGTTAAGAAACTTTCATCTACTTTTGTCTTGGATTATTAGTGGCTTCCTGCACTATTAATTTCATATATGGCTATATATGAAAGAATTAAATAAAAAAAATAAGACCAAAGAAAAAAAATACCTGAAAAAATGATTGAAGAAACAAAACAGGAAAAAAACATTAAGGAGGGGGAATAAGGAAGTAGTTATAAAACCATTATTAAAACACATTTTTTTTTTTTTTTTTTAATGGAATTGAAATTTTTACGTTTGTTTTTCAAACAATATTTAAAAGATTTAGATACATCTTTCAAAAAAATTACGAATGGATTTTTCGTCATTTAATATTATTTTAATCCTGAAGTATCCAACAGCCAAACTTTCAGGAGTGAAGTGTTTAAAAGAAAGTCTAATCATGTTTAAATGGAGTATTTTTAATCAGACGAAGAGCTCCTAACATTTACGTGGTTCTTATCTGATGAGTTCCAACAATGCAACATCACGTGACCATCATTCCTTGGAAAATACTATAAATTAGATACGCGTGAAAGAAGAACACTCACCTACAATTGAAAATTGGTTTTTGTAATTAAATTTTGTAGTATCCTTGAATTTAAAGACTAAATTTCTTGTAATTAAAAATGTAAAACATCAAAAATTACTTTGAGTTATCATCCTATTGAATTTTTAAACTAAAGTTATTGTTAATATTTATAACCATAAAATATTTTTTTAAATAAAGCAACAGAACCAAAATAACTTTATATTATACTGATTTTTTAAAAAAAGTTTTATTTTAAAATTTCCTTAGGGCAAAATTATAGCAATAACGTAGAATGGCACCTACGAAATATAATTACTGTAATAATTATAACTTTAAAAATAGTTCTAGTAAAACATAAAATGACTAAAGTAATACATAATTAGATTGGGCACATATTCTGAAAATGTGTTATGAATAAATGCAAAATACTTTTTATGAACGTATTCACTGATTACATAAAACGTTAAAAAAAATTAATATTCATCTCCTAGGACTCCTGTGGAAAGGATATAAATAAAAATGGAAATATACTTAGTTAAATTTAATCAAATATTAAATAATTGCTTTTCTGAAAATCTAAATACTTTTCATAAAGAGATAAGATTAAATAGCGTTAGAAAAAAAGTCATTTCTTTTTCTTTCCTATTTTTTTTTTTTTTTATTTAAAAAGAATATTCTTTAAAGTTAATGTCTTATTTAACGCCATACAAGTTATTCTTTCGGAAAAAGTTTAATTGTCTATTACTAAAAGAAAATATTGACTTGCCTTGGCAGGGATACCACACGGATCTTTATTAATTCCTTAACAGATATTTTAAATTTTATTTTTATAATTATTGTTATTTTGTTATCATTTAATTTATATCTCGGTTAACATGATATGAAAGTATTCTATGATTTCTATTACGATTATTTGACAATATATGAAAGAATGTAATATTACGCAATAAATAATGAAAAAAAAAGTAAATAAAGTTCCTTAACTATAGAAAAAAATTTTATTGAAAGAAAAAAGAAAATGTAATGTATAATTGAATATATATCTGAAAGACGTTCACCTGCTACCTTAGGAAGATAATTTCACCAGAAATGTTCGCACCCGAGGATTCAAACGGTACTTTTGTAAATTCCATAATGTTAGCTCCGTAACGCGTCTATGGAAACCCATTATCATCAACCATACCGTCTACTTTGGGGTCGTAAAATCAACACATGCGTTGGGTTAATGGTATTGTTAGGCATTCTTCTAGCCTAGAAGCCGGTAGTTTCAAGTAATAAACACGAAACTGTTCAGCGGAAGAAACCTGACGTATAATTATGTGTTTGCTGCGAGACAATGGGCGTTGATAACTAAAATCAAACCTGGATAGGGAAGTCGATCTTATTGAGGAGATAAAAGTTTCGTAAGGACCACTTACTTGAATTTGTTATTGTAATATTTTGTTTATATTTTTAAAAATCTGGAGCCGAGCAGGCATCAAAAAATTTTAACTGGCTATAATTTTTTTTTTTTTTTTAAGTTTTGTCGAAAGCAAGAAAATGAATATAAACTTTGTTCCTACAAGAGAGAAACACTACTCAAAACAAGTTGCTGATTACAAAGCCTACTTATTTAAATATATTTAGACAATTTTTTAAATATACAAAATATATTTATAGTCAATTAAATAATAGATTAATTTTTATTTTTGTTTTATCTTGGTTTGGTTCTTTATTTTTTTTTCCTTCTTTCTATACTCCATTTTTTTTTATTAATCCTTTTTTTCAGATTTTCTCTTCCAATCCAATGTATCTTTCCTTTTTTTTCCCCTCTTTAACATAAATAGAACAAAAATAAATACAAAATACAACTAATAAACATTTTAAATAAATAGCAATAATAATAATAATAAATAAAACAGTTAAACAGAATATAACGAAGCTATGTAAAAATAAATGCATTTGGAAGAGATCGGCTTTTTTCGATTCGATAGATAGAGGTATGAGATCTTTCATTTTCTCTCCTTTAACTATTTATCTAATTTTTTGGATTGACTAGGTTAGCTTTATATTTTTTTTATTACAACCAACATGGTTATATCAAAAAAGCAAAATTAAAAGTTCTTTTGAAGAAGATTATTGTATTTGTATTCCTCATTTGAGCCCTGCTATACTATTTAAAAAAGTACTATCTAATATGAAAGACTTTTTAATTGTACATCGATTTATTAAGTGTAATCGAAATCGTTAGAATTAATTGCTTCTGAGAAAATTCTAAAATTGTGTAAAATCGGTTCTCTAAAGTAAAAAGTCAAGTTCGACTTCAACGAAGACGTTACTGTAACATCTCAGACATACATATGCTCTAAATATGCAATTTCAGTTTCATATGACTGTGTGTTTTTGAACTAGGCTGTTCACACAACCATTTTGCAAGAGTTAGTTATCCGATTTTACGAGAACTCAAAACGTGTGTTTACGTTGAAAACTCGAATTCAAAATTTTGCAATATCCCAATACTTTTCTCTTAATATATATTCTATAATCAGGAATCCAATAAATCTTTTTCCTCATCCCACTGTGTATGTTTTCAGAAATATCTTCTATGCAAAACAGACAGAAGTTAAATTTTTCTATACTAATAATTAGTTTGTTTTTTTTAATTTGGCTGTTTTGTTTGTATTTTTTATCGAAAAAAATTAGCTTATTTGGGGAATAAAAAAATCTCCGAACTCGCCAGAATTACATATAGGGTTAAATTGTTCATCATTAAAAGCAGACCAATTATATCAGGATTATTGTGACGAAAAACTAGGAAACATTAGGAGGGGAAAATATGTCACGGTGAAGATTGAAGCCTTCTCTGAAAAGCGGAAAATGTTTCTTTTAAACTCGTGCGCGGATTATACACATTTTTATTTGCTTTCTTTCCAGCAGGCGGACACGCCGATAATCGCCTTTATGTAAGGAAAATCTGATGAAAAACAAAATCTGATAAATGGTGATTTGAAACACATCTCAGAATAACATGAATCCGACAGAGGTGCCTTGAGATGGTGAATTGGTGATAGGTCAAAAAAAAAAATTATATAAAAAATAAACTGCATCCAGTCAGAAATAACGTTTTCTGCTAATTACATAAAAAAAAATGTTTTACAGTTTTAATTAATATTTCAGAACCGTTTGGGATACCGTTGAACCACCGGAAAAGTTAATAAAATAATATACAGAGAGTTTTTAAAAAAATTGGTGTTCCAGGGCATCCATCGGGGCTTTCGGCGACTATGAAAAGAATGTTAACAGACCCATTAAGCTCTTTAAAATCATCAGGCTATTTACTCAGATATGAATCCGCTTTTTATATTATAAATTATCAATAAATAATAAAAAACTTTTCATTAACATAAATTATCCGTATCACCATGATCAAATTTACTATCAAAAAGTATCTTTAACTATCATAATCGATATTAATTATGATCTTCAATAATCGAAAAAAAAAATTAAAAAGTCAAAAATTATTTTTTTCTTTTATTTTTTTTTACTAGGGCAATAATAATAATAAGGATCCATAGTTTTTGTCGTTCAATTTAAAGAAGAACAACAAAAGCATATATTACAACATCGCCAGGCTGACTAGCTACTTTTTTTGTAATAATAAAATATTATAAAGTGGAGTCAAAAATACTCAAATTGTAAATAAACTATTTATTTTAAGCCAAAATTTCACCTCACTTTGCATGGATTCCAAATTAAGGAAACAGAAAAAATTAATTCGGAATGTGATTCTGTTCAGCGAAAGAATCTTTCCCTTTTCTTCAAGCATTGAAAATTTGAAAGCCCTGCAAAGAGGACGGAAACGTTGCTTCAAAGCAAATAGTTTATTTATTATTTAAATTATTTTGACCGCGCCCAAATAATCTTTCTTCTATTAATTAGCAAAATAATGTTTTATTTTTGTATTTTTTTTTTTTTTTTGCATTTTAACCAAGCTAACTATGGTTTGAGTTATTTTTCACCTTTGAAAGAAATCAAAAAGAAGGTTTTATATAAAAATGGTTACATTTTATTATTATTATTATTTTCTAATACATTGCATTGAAAAAAAGTACATTGTTTTTTAAAATGCCAACTATAGATTATTGAATTTACATATCAAGGTTTAGTGCATATTTGGTTTATGGAAGGAATATAGAAAATGCAATTGATAATTAAACGAACAGATATTTAAAAAAGTTGGAAACGCTATATCTCAAAATTGGTATTTGAGGTATTTCTTTTTCAGTTCTCTCCTTAATTTTACATATTTACTCAATTACCTCCAACTAGTGACGTGATTGAGAGAAGAGCGCCGGGATGTTTCGGAGTCCTGCTTTTCCTTCGGAGTGCGGAGACAACCTTGGCTTGGAGTTCCCCAAGCGTAATGTGAATATTGCATGTAGGAATGAATGTGTTTAAAATGTTATTTTACTTCGTTTAATTTCTTTTAAATTTGTCTAAGTATTATTTCGTTATTATTCAATTTATATCACTGTAAATATGGACTGATTGCGGTCTCTGATCTCAAGTATATTGACCTAATGTAACTTATCATTTTACTCCTCAATTTATAAATCCCATCCATTTTTAATTAATTACTTCCAACTAGTGGCATGGTTGAGGGATAAACGCCGGGATCTTCCGGAGTCCTGCCTTTTCCTTTACTTTTTCATGGCTGAATCTAAATATTGTAAATAGAAAAGAATGTGTTTAAACTTTTATTTTACTTTACGTTTAATTAAATTTTTTTTTTTTACATTTTGATGCAAATGTGAAACTTACAATGTTATATTGTAATGACGATAAAAATAAACATCACTTTTTTCTTTAGTATAAAGGCAAGATCTTATTGAAATTTATCGCTTCCTGGATGGCTCATACAAAGATTCATCTTCGATCCAAAGCCCCAAGGATATCGTCCTAATGAAATACCCTGGGTGGCTAAGGATATAAAGGAGGAGGCTACATTACCAAGACCATTGTCGAAGGATGAGGAGCCTTAACGGTTGCGTCATGAGTTAGGATATAGCCGGAATGTGTGCGCCTTCATTTACCACAGTACCTTCACTTGTGACCTTTCCAAGGATCTTAACGGTACGCACCGCTAGATGGTCATATCTCACACCGATCCAATTCGGGCAATTTTTTTCTTAGTGGTTAGCGGTCGCGGCTTCTGGCTAATTGTCTAGTCCGCGGTCCCGTTCTTGGAGTATTGGGATATGTCGTCTGCCTGGAGTGATCGAACAGAGCTCATACAAGGAACCTTATAATGAAAATAATTGTGATATATACATTAACGTTTTAAGGAGAATGGTATGGTAGTGTATGTATGTCCGATCCTGGGTACGCAGTGTTGTAGCAATCCGAAATAAAGCATTTCTCTTTTGTTTCTACAATGTAACCAGAGGGTTAAGAACTTTATTAGAATTACTTACAGGATAATGAGATCAAGTATAGGGTGTTTTTTTAAGCCCGATAGAACTTGAAATTGTAAAAAATAACA
>NW_027115570.1:71099-87400 GCF_000696795.3 Halyomorpha halys
TGTTATTTTTTACAATTTCAAGTTCTATCGGGCTTAAAAAAACACCCTATACCTATTGATCAACTCGAAATAACTAAATAAACCAAGATTCAAACGAATTGGTTCCCAATATCATAATTTATTCCGTTACAACCCATTCAAATAATATCGCTATAAACAAAATGTAGAATTCAATGTTTCACAGCAATAAAAATAAAAACTATTAATTATGAACATATTTTATATAGGTGTGGTTATGCTTAGATTTTATTTACTTTATTTAAATTATTTATTTCAGTTATTTTCTTATTTTATATTATTTAACTTAGTTATCTGCCTATGTTTATTTATGATGAGTATATATAGTTTTATTTTTATCAATTTTAGTTTGTAATTGATTATTTTATTCAAGCATTAAAACAAAATGTATATGACGTTTTATTAAGTCCTATGACTTATACGATGTCATTTGAAACATATTTTTTTATCATGTAAACCACTTTTAATTCGTAGATTCAATTTATTTATTTAATTTTTCAATTTTTTTTAGACACTACTTGCATATCTTATATTATACATATCTTCTTACCTACATGATATTACATTTCATCTGTCACTGTTTTCAATTTACTACCATACAATTCCACGAATATCAATCAATTAAAATTTTGTACTATTCAATTATCAGTTGTCAATTTTTTATCATTTATGATTTAATTCAATATTTTGTATAATTCTAAATTTGTTTGTATACTATTCCTTTTCAATTGTATGTTGCTCTAAATGTTGTTGTTATCTCTTTTGTTCTATAGCCCTGATGAAGACCTGAAAGTTAGGTCGAAACGTCGGCATAAAATAAATAAATATGGTTTTGTTTATTTATGTTGTTCTTTGCTGACCGCACCCCCCGACAAACTTCTCCAATCATTAATCTACGGTCAACTATCTACACCTCATTATTAAACCACTTTTAGATCCTATAGTTTGTAATTTTATTTCACTCTACCTCTTATTTATTTTACAAAAAAATGATTCATACTTTGGCTTAAATAAAAAGAATTAATTTTAATTTAATGAACGATTAATAACAGACAACATAGTTAAATGGAGCAATAAAGGTATTTTCAGTATAGGCCAACAGCGCTCTAAACTGGTGCTGAATCAGCGAATGTTGTTCCTCTAACCTCGTTTTTACAATTGGCTGTCGGTCTGTAGCTTTGAGGCAGTATTCATAATTGGTTTTTTGGTACAACTAATTACTAAAAACATATTTTAAACTTGAACATAAATAATTATTGATAATATTGTAATAGTGCAAATAGAATAAAATTATAAGCGAAATAGTGGATAAAAATAGATTAATTGTTTATGGTATAATTTGACCAAGGTAGAATAGTCAGCAACTTTTTTAATAACTTTATTATGAATAGGATATCTTTGAGAATGGTCGGAAGTTGGTTGAATTTATAAGAAAATAAACATACTGTCTGAGACTATAAAGATATGTTTTATTATAAATAATAAACAAGCCAGTTTTGAACAAGAAATTAAATTATATGTAAACATGAATAATGTTTTAAGTATTCAATAAAATTAAGCAAGAGTGTTTAATAATAAGTAACAACCAACTACTGTTTTATTATTGTCCATAATAAGCCGAAAATATTCTGATTAGTACTATACCAAATACGTAACTAATGATTTTTTTAAAATATTCGTAATTATCATTTACTACTTCAGATGAGTTGGATGAAAAAAAGATTAGGATACGAAATCGTTTCGAAATTTCATTTGCCATAAGAATCTGCAAAAGAAATTCCTCATTCCATAGGAAATTCAAGGATAAGATATACTGGAGAAGATCTGCATAAGATTAGAAAATAAACAATACTCTCAAAATATAGATCACATCTTATTGTTATGACCAAATGAAAATTAAATTAGAGTTGAAAACATAGCAGAGGCTGTAGGGAAGAAGGAGAGAGAGTAACATACATTGTGGTATAATAACCATAATCATGGTTATTATTTATATTGCAATATAATAACTATGATTATTAATTTTGACTAAAATATGTTTTATTATTTAAAACGGAAAATCATTTTTAAACAGAAAAATGCCTAATTTAATAGCACAAATTTTGAATAAGGAAAAATCAAAAATAAATTATTTGTTAATATAAAAGATTGAAAAATACCAATCAGATATTATTATAGCGGGAAAGTTTAAAAACAATATTAAATTTTAATCAAGTGTAATTATAAATATTCTTATTATTTTAAGTCATCTGACGATAAAAGTAATTATAATTTTTATTTTTTGTTCTTTGGACCTAATTCTTATATATTTTTCAAACATTTTTCGAAGGGAGAGGCGAAGTAGGGTTTGCTATGTTTCGATCGGTTATAACATTCCGATAACTGCAAAATTTAACAAAACGATTTGACTAAACTGATTATGGGTGCTAACAATGATTTGACGAAGGCTCTTATGTGCTAAAACTAATAGGATCGAAGAGTTTTTTTAAAAATGATATGTCAGTTATCACCGATTTACAGAAAATTATTTAACTAATTTCAAATAAATCCCCTAATTATAACTAAATTAATAATATACCATATAATATTATATTATGATATGAAGGCAAGGAGGTTAAGATGGGCGAGACGTGTGGCTCGAAGGAATCCATGAGGACGCTTCTACACAATAAATGCCAGTACAATTGGCAAGAGATCACGGGGGAGGAAAAAGTGCATAGGTAGAACAAAGATACAAAAGAGCTGCATGCAGCAAACTGGGAAACAGTAGCCCAAGACAAGAAGGCGTGGAGAAAGGCTTCGGGCGGCCAAAGTTCGACACAAGTCTGTGAAGCCAACTGAAAAAAAATACTATGCCAAATTCCTTTTTTAAAGTTGTTCTGGTATCACACTGATGTCGTGAATTATTAAACTAGCTTATAATCAAGTAAAACATGATACATAAAATACACTAAAGGTAAAGTAAACTGTTTACTCAAAACAGGATTTTGAAGAAAAAAATAATTCACTACAAATTATCATGGTTCTAATTAGGTTGAAAAATCTTCGAAAGGGAAAGTTTTCGAAAGCTTATTAAAACTTATCAACCGTTCTAGGATAAAGATTGATTTTTTTTTTCATTTTCAAATGGAAGAGCTCACTCATGCCGTTACTGTCTTTTTAAAATGCCTTGAGATCCGAAACCGGTTTTTAAAATAAAACTATAATCGTACAGAAAAAAGAAAAAAAAGAAAGATGCTTGTCTTCCCGTCAGTTTCGGCCAGGTTGCGTGAATGGAAACGGAATAAGTTATAAAATCGGTTGAGAAAGATAATAAGTATTGGTAGGGGAACGTTATCATTTGAATTTTCAAATTTAATTCAGGCAAAACAGGTAGAGAAATGCAGGGAGATTGGAATCCACTTTGTTTCAAGGTCCTGCATTGAACCTTCGTCTTTTCGATGCTGGGGTCATGTGGTCCAAGGGCGACCGAGCCAACGAAAAATAAAATTCGGTTTAAATTAATATTAAAACATACATATATATTAATCTCTTCTTACTTTACTTTATAAATATTAATTATTAAATAATTTATTTTTTGGCAATATAATTTACGTTTTTATATTTTATAAAAAGAACACATATAAATAGTTTGATTTTTTTGTTTTAATTTTTACTACATCAGTTAATTTCACTTACTGTTATTGAATAAAAATATATATATTTTTTTCTGTTCCTTTTATCTCTCAATTTCATTTTATTTAAATATATTTCTTAAACTTATATTGCTATTAAATCAGTTTATATAGCAGTAGATATGATGACATTAGGAATTTTCCAGAGAGGTCAGTCAGTAAGCATAGGCAAACATCACCTACACTGTGGATTGCCTTGTATTACATTTAAAAAAATCTAATCTCAAACCCAATACTTTGAAGTAGTAACTTATCCTCTTAAATAATTCAGCACTTTTGTGAAATAATATTGTGAAAACAGGATAATAAAATGTAAAATATAAGCAAATAATAATAATAAATGGTAAATTAAATTCCATTGAAATTAAAAACATAATAATTAGAAAAAAGAAAATTATATATCTAATTTTAGAAAAACAGCATAGGTCGATGATAAAACATAGAATAAGCATAATTTGAATGTATAATAAAAAATTAAATTCTAGAATAATTTCCATTCTATCTTTAAAGGTTTTAATATAATTATTTATTACCTTATATCATGTTTATTAGTGAATAAATACTTAATACTGTAATATTAATAAATTAATGAGTATTATTCTTATAATAGAATATTATTACTATATTATAATACAAAATAGAATGAATAGTAATATATATATTTTTTTGATGAAATTAATTGAAGAAGTAAACATAACTGTTAATCATATACAATTTTAGGAACGTTAAACTGTTTTTAAATTAGAATTTTATATCTGATAGAAAATCTCGGCGTTAAAGTCGATGAACTCTCAGGCTCATATTCTATCGTCAAAAGCCTTTGTATAAAAAAGAATGTGTATTCAGCGTTCATGAAAAGAATTAAAAAAAAAAAATATGATGCACAAAATAAGAGTGATTGAAATCCACCTTTTGAGAATGAGATAACCAATACACGGCCTCTATTTTTAATAAGTTTTTTTTTTTACTTCACCTTTACGGCTAGATCTTAGTTAGATTCAAACAGAAACCGTTGTACGATAATAAAATAAAAACTTGTAATTTTTTTTTTATCATCGACTTCAAAAGAACCGCCCCAGATGAGCACCTGATCCCTTATGGAAAAAAAATGAACAATTCGCTTGATTTCATACTGAACTTCTCTAAAAAAAAGTTCATAATAAAAGAAAAAACTTGTTAGAAAAAAAGCTATTATAATTTTATTTTTAGAGTATGCTAAAACAGTGGTTCCGCGAGTCCCTTCCAGCACTTCAGAGAAATAATTTAGAAATGGGTCTTTCCACGTCAACTCAACACAGTTTGGAACCTTACTATCCAAGATTTTCTTCTAATTTTGCACTTTTTTTTTTTTTGGTATCCTACGAACATTTCTTATATTTCAAATGATAATGTAGAGGTCCTGCATTTTTTCTAATTCGACCAAAAGCGTTCCACTGTAAAAAACAAAAAGATTGGAAACTACATTGTGCTAAAACAAGAACATCCCAGCGACAAGGTTTTCTTCCGTGCTGAGTTAATTGCAATTGGTACGTATATGGTATTGGTTCTTATTACTGCTGATTAGACCACTGGAGATCGTACTTCTAATATCAACACATGTTATAGTCTTTAACTTAACTTCTTGTTTATGATGTTGCAAAAAATAATCGAAAAAAATTACTAAATTTTCAGTATTGATTATAAATATTTTAAGTAATAATTTATTGATAATAATAAATTAAATAATCATTTAATCGTTTAAAATTCGACACAATTGTGTTCAATAAATTTAAAACTACTCCTCTAGTTGTTAAAAAAATATTTCTACCAACTCTTTTCAAAAACAACAAAAATATGATCTATTATCCGTTAAGATATTTGTATAATACTAAATTAGATATTTATAAATAATTTTATTTTTATATAATGACTTCAAACAGCTCAGGTTTTGTGTAAATTTAAATATAATATAATATATTATATACATTATAAATTTAATAAATAAGTAACTAAGACTTAATCGTTAGCAAAAGAGTGAGAAAGTCCAAAATGTTTTATTTAATGTCTTTTTTTTTAATGTGTAAATATTATGTAAATAAAACTAACCACAATCTTTAGGTTTCTATACTCCACAATATATCATTTGAATATTAGTACATATATTAATTTAACAAACACCTCAAAATAATATAAATTTAATTTTTATGACGTTTTGGTTTCCCATTAAACTATAGGATTTTAGTTAATTATGTGAGATATTTGACCGTGGATGATGAACGAGGAGAAGATATATAGGATTTTAGAGTTATGTAGTTCAAAATTTTAGCTTATAATTATTGGAGAAGTTCGTCGGGAGGGTGCAGTCAGCAAAGAACAACATAAATAAACAAAACCATATTTATTTATTTTATGCCGACGTTTCGACCTGAGTTTCAGGTCTTCATCAGGGCTATAGAACAAAAGAGATAACAACAATATTTAGAGAAACATAAATTGAAAAGGAATAGTATACAAACAAATTCAGAATTATACAAAATATTGAATTGAATCATAAATGATAAAAAATTGATAACTGATAATTGAATAGTAAAATAAATTGATCGATAATCGTGGAATTAGACGGTAGTAGATTGAAAACAGTGAAAGATGAAATATAATATCATGTAGGTAAGAAGATATGTATAATATAAGATATGCAAGTAGTGTCTAAAAAACTGAAGAAATAGATAAATAAATAAATTAAACAATATGACAAACAATGAAAAATATTGAGTGGCTTATATCTGAATTACAGTGTGAGTATTAACTTATATACCTTTACTTAAAAATATAAATATATATGTATATATACATACCATAGAAAAAAGGTAGAATATGGAGAATGGGAAAAGAAATATGAGAACGAGAAAGAAGACTTTGCTCTTGTTCTTTGCTGACCGCGCCCCCCGGCAAACTTCTCCAATCAATAATCTACGGTAAATAATCTACACCATTTTAGCTTTTATATATATATATGTTCACTATAGTTGGCATTTTAGAAGCACGATGATGCATACTACCTCCTTAAGTGAATTTTGAGAAATGTAAAATTTTATTTATTTTTGTTACTTAAAATTTAAACATTTGAGTAAGAATTGTGTCCTATACTAGGCCGATTGATCAATTTAAGTTAGTAAACAGAAGGGAGATGTCATATCTAAAAAAATAGAATATTTAAATTTTGCAGATAGGGCAATTTAATTAATGGGAGTAGTATATAACCATTTATTACCTACAACTGTAAAAATCAGGGGATCATCTGCCATAATCATCTACTAAAAATTGCATGTTAACCGTTAAGAAGAACCATTATCAGCAAACCCATTATATCTGTTTGATTTGTGTGGATTAGTATAATAAATAAATAATCGTTATTTGGAATTTCGTAACGTAGAATTTTATACTACTTTTTCTTTCCATCAGCGTTAAAACTTACGCTGACATTTTTTTAAAAAATTTAAATAGTGGTTTGTGTTAAATTAAAAACCTGACCAACGCCGGAAAATAATTCACAAGTTTTTTGAATCACGCTCCAATAATAATAATTTTTATAATTAGCAAATTATGCATAGGAATAGAATTTAGAAAATTCAAAATAGTAAAACTAGGCAGTTAGATAGGGAGTCCACCTGCCAATACTTTCTACCGAGCCCGAACAAGAAAGTGCCACGCCCATGTGAAAGTGAGCCTCGCCCGCCGGCTCTCTCCCTCCCCTCCAGGGGTACCTCAGGGGCCCATCTTCGGCCGCTTCTGTTCGCTTCACACGTACTCGGGGCTACCAGCGCCCTCAATGTTCCACTTAGTGGTCTCGTGGTGAAGAATCCAGATCGGAGAAGGATTTTATACTGAAAGGAGTTGAAAAACCGATTGGTAAATAATTGGGATATTATTTACATTATATTATTACTAAAATTCCATAAGTAGTCCACCATCCTCTAAAACCACAATGCCTACAATTAGTTCTATATAACTAATTAATGATTAACAATAATTTTATCCACACAGTCATTCCTTAACTTTTTTTTCTGAAATATACCAATTATATATTTCAATTAAAAATTAAAACTTGTAGTGAAGATTAACTACAATAATTTTATTTTCTACTTAAACAAAGCATTAGAGGTATTCACGCAACGTGTGCTAGTATGCCAATGTGGTATAACTTGAGAAGAAATATATTGTGAGGTTTACATTTCACCTGTTACTTTTATTTATTGTTCCACAATAGTGTCAGTGTATTTATTTTTAAAAAAATTAAATTTGTATCAGTAGAACCCATGAAAGGTTATGGGTACAGTACTTAGTAAGGACTACTAGAACTGTTACTAGACTGAGGGTTGTGCAACGAGGTTGTTTGGTCAGAATCTCGATAGACCGCCACATTTTTACCCAAAACTAAGGCTACCCAATTCATGATGCTGGGTGGACCCTGAGGGGCTCTGAAACTCACAGGGCTGACTCAATATAGTGAATCATAAAATAATTATCTGTCATTGCCAAATTCCAACGCGGATCCTTGGAGTCACCTGTTCTCTATTTATTTTTAAATAAAAGTTTATTATTTTTCGATTTGAGTGAAATGAAATCAATTTAAAACACAAATTCACATAATTCGTTAAATAAAATGTATATTCTTTCTTTAGCAAGTTACATGAATATTCTTATCATTTGGTTATATTAATTAGATACACCTACTAATAAATTCAAGAAACCTATTTTTGTCTGACTTCAAGAATTTTCCCGAGAATTGATATTATGCATAACGATTTTTTTTCGGGCCTAACATGATAGCACAGCTTAAGAGACACATTTCTATGTAATTAAATTGGCTACATTTAACATAATAATAAATAGATGATATATATGCAGACATATCATTAATTCTGCAGTCTAGGTTTTCGTGAGTGAAAAATTGCATTTCTTCTTGTTTATTGTATCGAAAAATATATTCTTGGAAAACTTCATTTTATGAGAGTTTCAATACTAAATACGCCTATGAAAATTTTTAGCAATATTATTAAAAGTTAAATAGAAATGATCTAAAAAGGGTGACTACAATTTAAAGGAAGATAACTGTTTGTCCAACAGGAAGTTTTGGTCCAGAGTGCTCCTGATACCTACACTATCACTTATCAGGTAAGATAAAACAATGATAAGCTAAGTTCTCATTCCACAAGCTTTAATGGTATCTACTAAATTCAACTCTTATAAGAGTTTACTTGCTCACAGTAAAAAACAAAAACTATTGTATGCCTCTGAATGTACAATATTAATAACTGATTTCCTTATAACATTCTCGTATATGAGAAATAATCTTCAATAACTGTGCGTCTTTTTTTTTTATACTTAAAATATTAAATATCCGTTAAAAAAAAATTGCAGTTATATTTTTGATATTTCATTTTATCATGAAGTTTAAATAAAAAAAAAAATCATATCAAATATGGCGCTACGTTCAATGAGCCTTATATTTCCTCGTTGCTTAGGTGCTGTGTAAACCACAATTGGACCAGGAAAGAAATATAGATAATATACAAAACTGTAGGATGAAATGAAAAAAAAATTATATTAATTTTTGTATAAAGAAAATTTGTATATTACACAAAAAATGAATTATTGAACTACCCCTTTATTTTCCTTAACATAATTCATATAAAATAGGTAAATTTATAAAGATTTAACTATATTTGACGAGTGTTCTACGTGCGTGTTTATAAATTTACTTAAAGAAGAGAAAATATAGTATTAAATTATTATTAAGATTAATCATTAAATGATGCCTGAAGTCAAATCAATAGTAAAAGTTTAATTAATATTTATTAACATTTTCCAGGATTAAAAAGAAAAAGCAAAAGTTTTTTTTTTAATATGAATTAGATAAAAGGTAGTATCAACCAAAAGGAATCGAATATTATATTTCTGCTGGAAACAGTATGAATTTGTTAATTATATGTAAACAATTTCAATAAATCAAAGCGTGCCAAAACGTTAGTGTCAGAGTTTAAATAAAGCAATGTTGACTGATTTCAGTTATGTTGCAAAAATACCTTAAAATATTAAAAATAACAGAATTCTGATAGTTCACTTGAATGAAATTTTATTTAATTTACGATATATTTGTAATACTTCTACTAAATGTTAATTATGTAAAAAAAAAATATCAGCCATACTTATCTTCCTTTTATTTTGTAATAAAAACGAATTAAAAAAAAAAATGCTGAATGTGAGATGGCAACACTGCGTGGGCAACACTGACAAGCGAGAGGAGAGAAGGTTTTTTTTTGTTTGTCGAGAACAGTGATAATAAAAGTGAGAGTGCGTATATTTATCCTAGTTCGCTGAAAGTTATATTAGTGGTAATTTGACTTCTGAGTTGTGAGGGACTCTTTCTGTTTATTGTTGGTATTATTGAGATTATTCTGTAACCATTAATGTAAGTGTTTAAGATTAATATAATATTGAAGTTTTGTTTATTCTTCATCTCTCTTATTTCTCCTTTTTTTTTAAAAAAAGACTATAGCCCCTACACTGAAAAACGCCAAAAATAAATCAAAATCAAGGATTACCGGATGTTCTTTTCAAAAATGTTTTTTTATAATTTTAACTAAAAAATTGTAAAATGGTTTTAACATTTTTCGAAGTTAAGCCATTAGCGAGGTAGTGAATCTTAAATTCGGTTTTCCTAACTTGTAGAACCACTAAATAACTTTAGCATTGCCAAGAACAACCTTCTATAGTTTTTTTAAAAATCACCTACATTTGATGTTCATATTATTTTTATTCTGTGCTATAGCAGCACGGTAAAATTAAAATTAAATGCAGTAACGAATATCACACAAAATCTTATCTTATTTAATTTTAATTTTAGCCAAACTGGAGGATTAAAATAAATTCCAATAAATCCCACCAAATCACATTTACCCTTCGTCGTAAACCTTCGTCTTTTAATAATACCCCACTCATTCCTGTTGAACAGATCCGTTAATTAGGACTAAATCTGGACAAACGACTGACATGGAATCCACATACAAGACTGAAAAGACAGGAAACTGCTCGTCGATTCCGACTATTTCAACATTTACTAGACAAACGGTCCAAACTTCCAATCCATTACAAAAGACTGATCTACATGACTATTATAAAGCGTATTTGGACATACGGAGTTGAGCTATGGGCTCTACTAAACCATCTAACTCCTGTCGAATCCAATCCTTACAGTCCAAAATCCTTAATGCTCCTTACTTTGTCACAAATCAAATCATCCATCAGGACCTCAATGTCCCCTATGTTGCCGATTTGGCCGGAACCAGATACCAATCCTTCCATAATAAACTTCCCAACCCAAACCAACTCGTTTCTAACCTGGCTTCTCCTTCACTACCTAATAATCCTCCTAGACGTCTGAAAAGATGGCCTCGAGATCATCTCCTTTAGAAATGTTTTTGGAGTTCTATCAATGGCTAGATTCTACACATGTTTTTATCATGTCATAATATCACTTACAGCAAATTTACTTGATGTGTATATATGTATACAGTTGTAAATATCACAATAAATAGATTACTAAAAAAAAATATTTTAGCCATAACCTAAAAAGTTCCAACATTTATTTTTTTTTCATTTTCGACAATACTAAAATTTGGATTCTACACTAATAATAATTCCAGAATTCACCAATGCTGAGAAAAAAATTTCTTAAGACATTCTAGGAAACCCCTTTGTTGACTGAACCGCATGTTCGAATAAACATAAGTATAACACATATAATACACATATAAACATAAGTATAACACAACCTAACGAGTTCTGCTTTAATGATTCGGCCAGCTCTATATTCGTATACGCATTCAAATATTACACATTACATTAATAATAGTAACAAATTATTCTGAGTTCAATATCGCGTCTGTCTTCCTCAGATGGTAGATTGAAACGTAATTAAACAACTAAAAATACTCATCAATTCTTTGTAGAAGAGGTTGATTCATAAACGTTACATATACAATGCATAGCTAATTAGCCACAATATATCAATACCAATAGAATACACAGATGTTGGAGGCAGAGACTCATCAAATATAGGGTTCAACAGCCACACAAAAGGTCCTATAAAAAAAAAACTTCCTACCTTAACTATAGCAGACAGTAGGCAGAAGAATATAAAAGACTCACTTAGCCAGTACTCGGGATAAGATCCTCTACTTCTAGAATTATCTTAACAACCTAGCATCCGAGTCACGGCTAAAACAGTTCCCCATTTGATAACAACTAACTGTACCGCGTTCCTTCTTCGGTTCTTAAACGAATACAGGATATGATAGAAAAAGCCACAAACGGTACCAAAACTCGCCTACGCGTGATTGCTTTCAGAACATCCAGGTCTCCCTGTGACCCCAGCTCTGCATAATTCAGTTAAAGAAAGAAAATCGTATCGGATTTCTCCTTTCATTCGAATCGAAGTTCATGTAAACTTCATCTTCCTCGTGGTGCTTTCGATATTTACCCCTTCTTGTTGCTAGAGCTCTCTGGAGAATATAAGCACAACGACTATTGTGCTACTTCCCTATTCAAAGCTTCTAACTAATTCTACTAATCCAGTTTCCGGTTTGATAAGACCGTTAGATTAAAATGTGACTATAACGGTAACTTTCCCTAGAAATAGTTTTTTAAATAAAAATAAAATTGAAAAAAATAGGTCTTCTATCAACAAAACGTGACTAGTCTTTCGCGAGGTCAATTTGGGTTGATCGTCACTCGCTCCCAATGTTTGGAGTGGAATTCCGTGTACCATGGACTTTGAAGCGATTATAGAAGACATAACATTCTAGCAATAGTTTCAGACACTTCATATGTACCAAAAGTTAACTATTATCCATGTTCTTTTAATTCACCTAGATGTGAATTTTTTGGCCCTTTAAATAATTATTGTTGTTTTTTCGGTGGGTAAATAAGCCGTATATCTGAATTTCAGTACGATGTGTACTCGGCGAGCTATTGATAGATAAGCAAACAAAACGCGAAAGTGAAATATTGAAATCAAATCATCAGCCGTACTGTGCAGTTTTATAACAACCTTTTTACATTTAGGAACAAATATTACAGCAACTTATACATTCCAGTTGATAAAAAAATTAAATTGCGTAAACCTATCTTAAAAAAGTGTTGGAAAATCGAATTTTTTAGGTAATGCATGTACGGAAAGGAACCAAAAGTTGGGTCTGGAAATATATTTTCTTCATGAACCTATATCTAGAAAACTTAAAAACTGATTTAAAAAAATTAATAATAATTTTGAACATTTATATTACTTATCCACCCATACCTCCCTGGAATGCACCTGATACTGAAACAGTATATAAACATAGTATGCATTTCACACCATTGCTTCCCTCTTAGACTACAGTTATGACAATTCGATAGCAAAATGCTTATTAGATAAAAAATAGATCTAATATACAGAATAGTTGGACATCCCTGCTCTATACCTATGACTCTAACTATCCGAAATTAGAGGTCATTAAAAACATTATTAAGGCAGTAAAAAAGAATCTTCGGTACAGCAGGATTTCAAGTACATTGTCTAACTTACAAACTCCTGATGATTAAATAGTAAGCATACTGAAACAAAACATATTCTTTCTAGTTGGCAATTTCAATGAACCGTTCATACAAAAATTAATAAACTAGGAGAAAAAGAGACAACCACAAATATAATAAATTATAATATAAATATAATAATTTGGTGTGGACAAGTGTGGCGAAACGTTGGTGGATATTACTGCTTTCATTATGGAACAGGGTCTAGGTATTAACGTAGTTTATTTTGCCATTTAGATACCTGCCAGATTCGCTCGGATGGTTACCTATTCATACTATCTGAAATCATTGAATTAGCGTTGAATATTAAAGTAATTTGTAAATCAAAGTTCTATTGACTATTGTTCTATCTAGGCTGAATTCAGAAAATCTGGGTGAACAAGCAACAAAGCTTCTACCAAGAACGTGTAATCCTCCCATGACATGATGATTGTGTAAGAATTCATTAGTATTCGTGAAACCTCGTATAATTGTAACGTACGTAGCCAGTTGTACCAACTAATTTTGTGCAGAGTAGGTGGCTTCCTGTTTCCGGTGGTGATCACGGCGCCATGTTGGTTCCGGATCCGGAGACCTGCACGCCTACCTGTTCATTCTGCGTCATAGAAACATCCATTCATTACATAGGCAACTTAATAATATGAAACAGCATTGTAAATATAGAGTGTTTCATTTATTTTTATCCACCTACAAGAGTTCTTCAAGGAATTATCACAGATCTATTCCTACGAACAATCTATTATTTATGTAGCTGACAAATCAGCTAATCCTTGACGCAATGGTCCCTAATTAAGTTCCAAGAAGCTTAAAATAAACATGTACTGTCAAAGGCGTACCTAGGATCAAAACTAGGAGAAGCGGGGGGGGGGGGCAAGGCATAGTCTATCATGGTTGTAACATTTCAGAAGAGAAAAGGTGAATGAAACCAAAATTTTAAGAAAGTTATACATAACTTTTTATCTTGAATCTTGAAGTGCTTAATTAATTATTTGAATTGATATTTGCTTGAAAAAAAAATTTAATTTTTTTGGAGTTCAAGAGATTTTACCGCTGTTATATCAATGAGTGCAAAACTATCTTTCGGTTGATAAGAATTAATATTGTAACATACAATCGTGAACAATTTATTTTTAAAAGTTATATATACATCTCACTTCAAATTTATTTATGGGAAATATACTTTTTTTATTGATGAACGAATTAAAATAAACATTAGAAATAAATACTTTTTTTTTTTAAATCTCCTTTGACAGATTAAAAGTTTGTTTATTTTTAGTTGTATTAAGTTAAATTTTTCATATTAAATATTCATATCTTTTTATAACACATTTATAAAAAAATAAACAAATATTTTTGTGCTTATTTTGGCTCCCTTAAGACATGAAAATCATAATAATAAAAATAAGAGAGGCCAATATGCCTGGAAAATAGAATGCCATAACATCTATTATTAGTACATACTTCTTGTACCAATGGATACTTGAATGCATAATAATATACATAAAAATGTATAGATATCAGATATGTATACACATACTATACCATCGATTAAAATTATTAACAAAATACATAGAGTCATAAGGAAGTGTATACAAACGTCATAAATTTTAAATCTTCTAATTGTGTATATGGACATTAATTTCTCTTTCACGTCAATCATCTGTCTATAATATTTATTTATTGTAGTAAATAAACAATACTTCCTTCTTTTTTTTTCATTCTATATTATTAGAAGTTAGTAATTTTTTTTTAATCAAGCATTATTGGATGTCTGTTATACTCATTGAAACGTTGTACTTATATTAAAATTTTATTATTGTCTCATAATTTTCCAATTTATTATTATTAGAGATACTTTATGGTATTATATTATTTCTATATATGAGGAGAATATGGTTAGGGGTGTGGTCAGAGAATAACACAAATAAGTTTTAAAAAAACTTATTTATTGGTGCCAACGTTTCGGCCAGAATGTCTAGCCATCATCAGGGCCAAGAACAAAAAACCGGTGAATAAAGGATATATAGAAATATTAAATTAAATAATTGTACAGAATGAATACAGATAAAAACAAAGTAATGAAAGGATAGAAGAGAGATAAAACGTACATACAGGTAATTAAATTGGTGAGTAAAATAACATAATTATTGAAATAAAAATATAAAGTTATATTTTATATATTATCCACGGTCAACTATCTTCTCATCGTTATATTATTTAATTATTTTTTTTATATTTGTCTTTTACTCACTACTAATTATTAGTTATACTAAAGAGACTTGTCCCACAATAAATAAGGATTGTTATCATTAAAACATTTCTGGGAGCCGTCAACTTTTCGAGGAATGCTCCAAACGAATTTAACGGGCATAAAAAAAAAAAATATTTCCTTTATAATAAGAATACACCTTCCAATTAATTCGGCGCTTGAGTTCTACAGTTCTCGCAAATGATTCCTTTTACAGTCACTGGCCTTAAGAAAAGTGATTTTGAAATAAGATATCGAAAGAGTTTAACGGTTCTCAGATGGGGCTATTTGAAAAGAAAACGTTCAAAACCGCAAATAATCAATTGCTACCAGCTCTGTTCTGCCTCCCCGTTACACCTATTTTCGATTACAATTCAATGTCGCCCGCTCCTCAACACAATAGGCCTTTTAGATATGTGCATATTATTTATTGTTTTGTAAAAATTGATAATAAATGTTGATAAATCGATATTTTATGATAATTTTTTGAAAGCAACTATCATGAAAACTGTTGTACATACGAAGATTAGCATCATAAACTACTTTTTACCCCGCCCTTCTACTGATTTTACCAGGTCATTCAAAAAGTCCTGTCGTTTTTTTGGGGGAAATTATAAATAAATAAATATTTTCAAATAATCACCTTTATTCATCAAAATATCCACCGTTACAGTCGGTAACCTTCTCCCAACGAGATGGTAAAGCCCAAATTCCTTCCTTAAAAAACTGTTGATTTTTAGTGCAAA
>NW_027115570.1:88385-100205 GCF_000696795.3 Halyomorpha halys
AAAAACGACAGGACTTTTTGAATGCCCTGGTACTATCTCAAATAAAAACCAATGCATAATACAAAAATAGGAATGTGTATACATAATAAACATAAAAGTCCTTTCTTTTCCTGAAGGGTATTTTGAGGTAGGTTGAGGGATGAAGCTTTGACTTACGAAATGAACTACTTTATTAAAAAATTTATTATAATAGTGAACATAAACAATTTCATTCAATGCAAACCCTAATTGAACTCTCTATGCTCAAAACATCACAAGATCCATTTTTAAAAACAAATATTGTATTTAAAATATTAAAAAATCAACAAAAATTAATAAGTTCATAGTATCAACTTGAGCCCTAGCCTCTTGGCGTTCAATATTTGATGAAATAATGATTTACGGTAACATTCTTTTTTCAAATATAAAGACATTTTCATTTTGACACAATTTTTTGGGCCGCAATATTTTATGAGACCGAAACAACCTTTCTTTTTTCCAATATTTCGATTTTGTAAATTTATTTACCAACATTCATGATAACTACTTTATTTATGAATATCATCATTATGGGTTACTTTACAGATTACTTAAGTTAATCAACTTGAGCCACAATACAGCACAATATTTTTACGAGATTAAGCATATTTTGTGAATTTATTTTTTCTTAACATCATGGAAACTGCTATTCGATCAAAGGTGATCATTAGGGGTATTCATGGTGTGTTAAATGTAAACATTTTTACCAAGTTAAATGTTATAAGTATAGGATTGTGAGCAGACCTATTTAAAGTCATGTTAAATGTTAAATATATAATAGATCCTAGCGGATTTTCTAGGCAATTTGTTTAATAACCTTTCCTTCTAAAACTTCTTGTTATTGTTTACTTCTAAGTTTCGATTAATGTAGTTTATTACAGCATGCCTTGTTGATCTTTTAACTGGTGAGGAAGAGAATCAAGAGGAGCTGATTAGCACCTATCATTACATTATTAATAATATTGTTATTCATTGCTTTAATAGTTATAAAAACATCCAAAACAATATTAATACACAATCAAAACACAAACTACGAACAAGTAACCTAAACAACAAACAAAATGGTGACGAGCACAGCTAGTCTGTTGTGTGACGCATTCTCCATGTAGCAGACCTAGTAACAGACACTTAACCATGTTATATGTTATATCTTTTCAACGTGCTAAAAGAAGGAAATATTTCTCCATTTAACGCGCTCTAATATGTTAAACTAACGATCATGAATACCCAAATTTATAAGCCATTTTATGGTTCATTTGACTGCCTTCAACTTGATCCACATAGACGTTCGTAGTTCTAATAATTCCTATAATAACAAACATTTCAAGATATGATAAATTTTGTAGTGTTGTGTAAAGTTAAGACGTGTAAAAATACTAATGCGCAGCACTGAAATGATAACAATACTTATTAATCATATTATATGTGAACTTATACGATATTGTTATAAGTTAAACAAATTCAGTGAAAATTTTCTAGTTTTGTATAATTTGGTTTTTCCATTCTATTCAATGTTAAAAAGATTAAGCTCCAAAGAATTTATTAATATCATAAAATCTGATTATAAAAAGTTAAATTACTATTTCCATAACAGTAAAAAAAAATATCAAAATATATCAAAACTTTAATTTTTGACTTAGTGTGTTTCACTTGTAAACCAACAATATATAAAATTATTATTATTATTTTTTTTTATAATATGCGAACATTTATAATATAAAAAATGTATAAATCCCACTACTTTTCAAAAATACTTTTCTTTTTTTTATTCACGGAAATAACAATTTCACAAAAATAACTGAAACTTTTAATGGAAAAATGGTTGCTTCTAGATTTATAAAACAAAAAAAAGAAAATTAAAATAGAAAAGATATCCTACGCATCAGTCGATTTTATTCATGAAACCTCAGCTGAGTCAACTAACTCTGTTTTGAACTGTACCCGTCCTTTTTCGCTTCAAACTGTTAGTTACATTTCTTACCATTCTCGATTGTTTAATAATCTTTATAAGTTTTAATTTCAAGCGTAATTAAAATAACATACAAAAAAAACAAAACAAATAGAATCGAAAATCTGAAAATGAAAGTAAATTAGGTTATCCATTGATGCCACAATAAAGTTAATTGTTTGAATACATTAACATTTAAATTGCTGAGTTTTAAATAAATTCAAAACTCATCAAGCCAGCCATGAAAACGTGGATTCCCCTTCCGTAGGATTTCCGCTTCATGGCCTCGTTGGTCGTAAGCTATGAAATTAGTTTACCAAAAATTACTTCGTTTGCTATTGGTTAAAATTATTATTTATTTTTTTTATTAAACAGGAAAAATAAAAGAGATATAAAAATATTTCAAATAAAATACATATTATTGTTTAAAAAAAAAATTAATATTTTTTGTGTAGAGCTAAAGAAAAAAAAAACTTGTAAAGTCCTTAGTATTAGTTATTAACCGGCACTGTAAAGAGTTAATAAATCTTGTAATGTGAAATAAATAATCTACATAAATCATTTACGAAATATATGTGAGAAGACTATTCTATTCTTATGATGAGCTATTGGGGCCGGCATCTTTGAGACTCGACATGAAGCAACCCAAAACGTGGGCCCAATGTATTTTTCAATTCACTTTGGACCCCATTTAATAATTTCCAACATACATGGATTGTGAATGCACCATAAATATTTCGAATGGTAGTTAGGGCACCTACGCAGTCGTAAACATCTTTAAAATGTTGATTTATTTATTCCTTTCTAATGGTTTTTAATTGTGGAACATACTAAATGAAGCAAAATATATGTTAAAGAAAATAACGTTTTAACAATTTTATTACATAATTTTTTTTTATATATTTTTTAATTAACAATTAAATGATTGTCTATAGGGCGCTAAAGCACATTTCCAATGCCTAACATGTGCTAAAGAGAGACGTCCCACAATAAATACAAAATATTATTATTATCATTATGATTATTATTAGCATAAAAACTCCATATTATATAACTTTGTAAAAGTTGATTTCCACAGTAAAAATAAAGGGAATATTACAAATATGTATATGTAAATATTAATTTGTATGTATTATAGATTATAGATTTTATGGAGGTGAAAAGGAAGTGAAAAAAAATACATTACAGAAAAGTAGATCAAGAAATAATAAGCAATTCTAGTTTATGTTTATAGTTGTTTAAAAAAGGAAATGTCTATTAACTTTACTTTTTATGTTATTTTGTATTTAAGGTCAACAATAACCGTTAAAAATACGCATCATTACACTCTTCATTGTCATTAAATTTAATTATGTCTGTGCAGTCATTACTTAGTGTAATTTGTTTGCCATATTCTATGTAAAATAAGTAATATGAATATTATGCTTTTCATTTTTCCCAGTGACTAAAAGAGTCATCAAATATAGAACCTTTCTGTCAAGTGAGGTTTTTTTTGTTGAGATTACTATTTTTGTTTATCCAAATAAATTTCGAATGTTATTCAGCGACTGAGATGAGCTTGGCCACTATGTACTCATAGTGTTTCTGTATCTAAAAATAACACACGACTGATTAAATAATATTTTTTATTACTCCAAAATACGAGACACTTCCACCATCCGTGTTCGCTCAGCACAATATAATTTACTTTTTTTCACCCATATTGCCTATTCTTGAGTGAAACTATTTCTTATATCTTTGGCAGAAAATCATATTAAAAGATAAGATACCTAGTATACAAAAAAAAAAGAAAACTAACATAAAATAGTATTTTTTTTTAAATTTATTAAATACTCGTTGAGTCGTGGCTAACTAGTACATAGGTCATCCTCAAAGACAAATAAATATATAAAAATCTTAAAATACATCATACTACGCAACGAAACTTATTTAAAATATGACGAAAACCCATAACTACCAAAATAAAAAATGCTAAATTCAAGTTCACAATCTACAGCTTGGGTGTTTTCTTTCTGTTTTAATTTAAATTCAGCCTGTGAGATGTGGTTCTAAATATGGAAATATTTTACTGATTTTTATCCAATATATCTCTTCAGAAATATACCTAAAAATTTCAGAGACAACAAATTCTAATTTGAAAAAAGAAAAGACAAATTAAGAAAAAAACATAATCCACTCTATTTGAAACGTTTGCACTGCCACTCTTGGCCATCACAACCTCACGCTCTTAAGAAATACAATTTTAATGTAACAAGGCGTTAGGAATGTATTTAATGGAATACATGATCAATATCGTTCCAACAATAAGCCTCAGCGGGAAATCACTCGATCACTTCCCAAAACCTGTGGACCAGAACAATTTATTTTTATAGCCAGGAGGGTGGCAGCTAAGATAACGCCAATGTAGCGGCGACGGCAGAAACTGCGTGCCATCTGTCACGATACTCAGTAACTGATGAAAGGTTACTGGCTATGTGATGTATTGCCCAGCGGGTGAGTCACCCGAGAGCCAATCTTCCTCAGGGAAGAGTACATTTGTCTCTATCATAGCCGCATCACTGTCAAAAGGAACCTCATCACGGGAATGTCTTCTCAAAGTATGAACAATCATATTGGTAATGCGATCTGTCAGTACTTAAACGTTATTAAATGACTCGAAAAGAACAAAAATATATTATATGTATAAATAATTGACCGTATAATTACAAATAATAAAGAATAACACACAAAAATATTTAACGACTATTTATTTTCCAATGTTTCACCTCACTTTGTAGAGCTTCATCAGCACTAAAAAGATACAAAAATAACGTTCAAGTTGTCAAGTTCAAGTTTAGCGACTTTAATAGAATATCTTATATAAATAAATAATTGACAGGATAATTTCAAATAATGAATAAGATGGTCAGGGTTGCGGAGAGAAGGAAACAAAAATAGTTTTATCAAAGTTATTAAAGCTATCAATTTGAACAGTTGTTTTTCTATCTTTTTAGCTCTGATGAGGCTCTACAAAGTGGGACGAAACGTCGGAAAATAGTTGTTAAATATTTCTGTTTCTCTTTTGACCGCGACCGTTACCATCTCGTTCATTATTTTCATTTTTCAGTATTCTCAAAGATTAAATACTATTTGAGACGTTGAAGCACAAAAGGGGATAAATCAATTTCTTGTCTTTTTTTCGAATGGTCCGGACAAAAAAAAAACAAAAAAAAACTGGTGAAGTAATAATATTTCTAATATTATGGCTAACTAAATGACATTTCTGGATGGAAAACTTTAACTTTTATCTTTTGTAAAAGTATAGCAGAAATATTAAAAATATAAAAATTTACTAAAATTTGCATTGTGCTCTTATCTTTCTATTGAATGATAAATTGTTTTAAAATCAATATTGAAAATACTAACAATAATTTATATAATTTAAGTGAAATAAAAAAAATATATATTTAATTGAATATACATAATGATAATAAATTTATCAGACTGGCGAAATGTACTAACAGCACATTCAAGCCTTATTTATTTTTTCCTCATTCTTTATTGCCTTTAAATTTTCTATATTAAAAATCATTATTAATAATTATTAAAATCTTTGGCCTTCTAACTATGTCTAATACGTCTATATTAATACTCAATGTTTACTTAACATTGAAAAAATATTTTTCTCTTAACAGTTAAAAATCAAATCCTTTAATAGTTTACATTTATACATTTTTCACAACTATTCAAAATTTTTAACTGTTAATTATTTCAAATAAATAAAATTAGAGGTTATTGAGAGGAATATTTAAAAAAAAAATCACATTTAAGCCATGCTGAACAATTTCGATGAGGATAAGACCTAATTAAAAAGAAAGAAAGCTTAATTGTACGAAATTAATTAACTAAGGTTAATCAAACTCGTAAAAACTGTTTTCGAGAAAAACGTGAAAAATTGATTCTTTGAAGTAGCACTACCATTCACTCAACTTGAACACTTCAAAACGACCGCAACAAAAAGTCTACCTTAATATATATATCATATAATAGTGAAAGTAAAATTTGAATAAAATGCCCGAGACCCTTAGAACTCCTTAACACATGGGATTTAAAATATAAAGTATATCGGGAATAAACTGCGAATTATGATTGCTTCAGGATAGATTGACAAATAATAAATGAAATAGTAACCTGAAATAGCACAGAAAATAAATTCTCTACTCTGGAGTACCACTATATATTTTCTTGGACTCCCAATTAGTTCATTTCAGGATATAAAATTGTTTTTTGAATCTAGTGTGCAGGTTATGCACTTATTAAGTGGACTGCATCTTTCGAAGTAATGAGAGAGAGTCTAGAGGAAAGCATTTATCGGGTAAGAAGATTAGAAATGTCCTCTTTTAACAAGGAAAAAAGACATGGATATTTTGATAATTTTAAAGTTAAATTATTTTAATCATCACTTATAGCGGATGTTACCTATTACTAAAGCCGCTGAGATTACATATTACAATATATAATTATACGAAAGTATAATTATATTAATTATGAGAATAATTATACACCACGTAAGACCGGAGTTTGTTCTATTTATAATGTTTACACCGATATTTCCTCAACAAACACAAATTTTCTGGTATAACTATATTAAAGGATTTTGAGTAATTTAATCTTATCATATTTATAAAATTCATATAAATACTCTTCGGTTGCAGCCTTGACTAAATACAAATTTTTAGAATTTAGGACTTATAAACTGTACAATGGTCAATTTAATCAAAAATAATAATTTGTTTAGTGAAAAGTTACAAGTATTACAACTGATAATGAAACAGTAAATTTTTTATCAATCTTATCAGCTCAGGCTGATTAGTGATAACAATAACTAATAGTGAAAATAAAACTAGGAAAAAGAAATTATTTGTATTTATTTTCCTATTTAGCAACACTTGTGACAATTTTTAAAATATATCCGTTTTTAATTTTTTAAAATTATTTATTAAGAATAATTCTTATTATTATAAATGTGTTGAAATTTGTATACATTCATATTAAGAAATACAAATACTTTTTAATGCAAAATATGTAAATTTATGTAATAAAAAACATTAAACATGACATACAACAGACTTGTTTTTACTACTAATATTTTAGTTCTAGGCACGAAATAAAAAAAGATAATAAAATATATACATATTCGATATTACTAAAAAAAACAAAAAAAAAAACGGAGGTATCCTTTATTAATTTGTAGTAATATAACAACAATTTCATCAGTATTAATAAAATATATTATTAAAAATTTAAAACTGTGTTTACTAAAAAATGGAACTAGTAAATATGAAGTGAATAATACAATTGTATGACACAGAAATTGGGAGAAGCAAAGCATTGGTAGAAAACTAAGAACTTTCTATATTAGAAGAAATAGAGACCATTTTCTTTTCAGACGCCTAGGAGGATTATCAGGAATTGAAAAGAAAGGAAGGTTAGAAGTATGTGATTAGGGAGTTTATCATGGAAGGAGTGATATCTGGTTCTGGCCATATAGGCAACATATGGAACATGGAGTCATGGATGATTTTATTAGTGATAATGTAAGGATCATTGAGAATTTTACGACGGATTTTGAATAGTAAGGATTAAATGGCTTAGTGGAGCCCTAAACTTAATCTCCGTAAATCCTAATAGGCCTTATTATAGTCATATAGATGAGACTTCTATAAATAATTGTAAGTCTAGATCGTTTGTCCAGTAAGTGCTCTAATGATCGGAATCGATGAGCTGTTGGCTATCTTTTCAGTTTCGTAAGAGGGTTCCACGTTGGTTGTTTGTCCAGATGCAGTCGTATTTAGCGGATTTTTATGACAGGGATAAGTGGATTATTATTAAAGATAGGATAAAAATGATTTAATGATAGCTTTTTTCATGGGTGGTGATACGAGATTGGATTGTGATTTTTTATTTAAAATCGAGAAAACTCAAGAATTATCAGCTATCGCTTAAAATGACAGGTATAAAATCGATAAATGAATTTATTTTAATGTCAGACAAGTACGTTATAATTTTTAATGACATCACTCCATAGAATAGAGAATCTCGAAAGAAAAAAAATTAGAGCCACTTCATCCCATATAGTTGAGGATTTCAAAATCGATAAACAAATCGACAGTAACAAATCAAAAAGTCAAGTGACAAAGTGACCAAGAGGTCACTTTCCGGAAAACTAGGCGCTCGATAGCCTTAGGCGATGTACCGTTCGAGACCGCAGACGCTCGACCGTTTCCAATTTTCTTTCGCCCCTCGATTTACCTCCTCTTCCTGGAAAATAACAGTTAAAGTGTTGAACTTCTATTAAGATGTTCAAAGGCTCTTTAGATTGGGTAATGGTGTCAAAAGAGCTGTCATGTCTGCGTTAGTAGCCTTCTACGACAAAAGAAATTTTCTCAATGAGTGTGAGCGGAGATATTTATTGTATATTTCATAAGCAGTACTTTGATAATTTTTTTTTTTAATATCGCAATTTTAGTCCGTTGAAAATAAATTAAATTAATAAGAATTTATTAATTAATATAAATTTAAACCATTTTTGTTTATTTTTATAAGAAATGAATAACTATCCTAAACCCTTTATCAAGCAATAAGCTAAACTAAAGCCCAAATTTAAATCTTTAATTATTAAATAATAACAAGTAATAGTAATAAGCTATCTAACAATTTCTGGGGAGGGAGGAAACCTTAAAACGTCATTAACATTATAAACATAAATTAGATAACGTTTCGGAACGAAACTGTTCATTTTGAAATTCAACCAGTATTGTTAGATTAATTATTTAATTAAAAAAAATTCACTTTGTCGAATTATAAATAATTGTGAGCGTTTTACATACACGGTCCTTCTATTTGCAATACCTTAATTACAACAGTTGTAGGACACTTTAATCCGAACCGAATTGATTATATTGTCTTCCTCAAGTATAATAATAATACACTTTATTAATCCTGGGACTAATATCTTTGGAATAATATTACAGGTGTTAGAATAAGGCTATAGAGACTTAAGAGTAAAATACGAAATTTTCAAAATAATAATGAAATTATAAACCATAATAAGTGTAATTGTAATTAAGAATTTGATAAGATGAAAAATAACTACAATAATTAACAGACTATTTAAAATAAAAATAGAACAAATAGAATAAAACTATATATCATATTATAGATCATTAAGTAATAATAATAAAACTAATAAACTAAAAATAATAATAAAAAAAGGAACAAATATATAATTACAAGTTTAAACAAAATTTCTTCATCTATCTAAATCTTATTTGAAACTATTAATAGCCATTCTTCCAGAATTGGAAAGATAGAAGTTAGAATATACAACTATCCAAGTTTGATTTAATTAATCTAGTTCAAATAGTATACCATACCACCCATAAAATTATATTTAATAATCATTTTAAATGAAATCATTTGTTCAGCCGAGATCTAAGATCTAATACTCAATCAAACTTCAAAGCAATCAACTGAAGCCAATACCTGAACTACTAAGCCGCTTTCTTCAGTCACATAAAGATCGGAGTAATGAAGAAATAAAACAGCTAATCATAAACAATAATTCAAACTAACAAACCCCGTGTATGCTCACTAAAATATATTCAGTTAAGATATTTTTGAAGATTTTCACTCCTCCGAGCCTAAAACGAGAGGGCACAAATCTTCTGAAAGCGTCGTAAAGCTGTAGGTTCCGTGTTCCCTGGAGGTCACCAACTCCTAAACGGCCTTCGAAAACCATTTGGCTAACATATTTCCGAGTCCTTTCCTCAACAACACGACGCTGGGATACGCCCATAAGGTTTCTTGTAAGAGCTGCACCGGCAGCAGTGTCGTAAACACCAATCACAGGCCGTTCGTCTCCTTCCTTCCAATTCGGTCTCAGTAATTGGAGGGGACAGGATCCATTACTAGAAACCTCATGACTATTCCCCTCGTCTCATAACTGTGAAAAAGTCATTTCATGGAACAATGTGTAGAGGTTAAGTGCTTAAATTGAAAATATAAAAACACCGGTTTCGGTTTTTAGAGCACTTATAGATTTATTTTTAAAAATTCAAAAAAGAATTCAATGTCATACCAGACCAAAGTTATGTATTGCAATATTTAAGTTTTTTTTTCAAATAGAATTAACGATTATCCTAAAATATTGGAGTGATAAGTAATTTTGTAGGGACATCTATATTCAAATTTGAGTATTGTATAGTATACTAATTTAATTTTTGGATCAGCTTAGTGCTATAAGGTGTATAATGAGTAGTATTATAATTTTTTTTACCGTTTTTAAGGATATGATTTTTAAAAAAATTGAATTATTTGTAGTTCTTATTAAAATTATTATATTTCTGAATAGATTATGTTGTGGTTATTAATGTTATAATTTTATAAAATTATATATATATTTTTCTAAGTTTGAAAATCATAGGTCACTTAATCTGCTATTGCTTTCACCTAGTTTTTTTTTTAATGTCAAACTTTAGTCTATTTAAAACTTAAAATTTATATGAAATTTAATTTGTAAATATTTTTTGTAAATACGTATACACAAACAAAAATATATCTAGATATACTCACATTTAACAAAAACAAAGCTTTTTCAGTTTTAGATTGTTTCACTAGGAGGGGATTATATTGACAATGATAGCTATATAAAAATTTAAAAAAATTCAAATTGATCACAGTGTACAGAATTTCTTACCCTTATTGCAATATTTTTCTGATTAATTTACAAAGGGGCCCAAGCATTAAGTCCTGATCATCTTCTCTAAAACTTTCATCTCATTGTTCTTGTAAAGCTGTTAGTTCTAGATGTTTCTTCTAGCAGTAGATAAAGAATATAGTTGACCTAATCTATCTAGAATATTCCTCACATTTTGGATAGGATTTATAGCTAGGTCACACAGGCCAATTGAGAAGTATAATGATATGTTTTATGCAGAATGCTTTCCTCTTTTTTCAGATATTTACATAGCTATCATACAAATTGGTGTAGCAGTAAAAGCATTCAAGGGGATAGTACTATCTAATCTTAAGTTTCTTTAATATACCTCTGGGCCTAATTCACCCTTTCTTGATCACAAGAAATTCTTATACAAAATTCAGGGTTAGTCACAGTCTATACCATAGTCTATCCAATTTAAAATGCCTTTGTTTGAGCGGGAGTACATCAAGAAAATCACTCACTAACTTATTTCTGAATTGAATTTCGACCCTTAATTTGCTAAAAGTGCCTATTTACCTAGTCTACCCGCTCTCTAATTGTATGCAGTAATGATATATAGTGTGATAAATACTGACATACTGTAATTATTCTGTTCAAAGGAAGATTGGCTTGAGGTTGGAATGGTAGTACATTTTTAAAATATAATTAGATGGTATTATCTCCTTGTCTTTATTTGTTGAAGTCCTATTTAATTTTCAAATTGATGACACCCTTGATCATTATGCTAGCCTATGTGAATCCTTGCTCTGAACCTAGTTTATGATTTTTGAAATATTCTGTTTGTACTTGGTCAACTATGATCTTTTCCCTCCTAGAACTGTAAACTAGCTCCAAATCATTTTATATGATAGATGGGTGTTACATAAATTAGAACTTTACTGGCTTAATGACTGGAGAGACATAACTAAAGCCATCTAAAATAAAAGTATACTTCACTCCTCTATTGTGTTGCATTATCAATGATTTAAAACTACCATTTATTGTATAATTCCATGGTGTGAAATATATCTTAAAAAATATTAATGTATGAATTTTTTTGTTTTGTTTTTTATCTGTTTTTTATATGTGTATGTATATGTATGTATGTATATAT